>NW_009207293.1:28253-73623 GCF_000690835.1 Fulmarus glacialis | reverse complement strand
CCCACCGCCCCAGCAGGGAGCAGGGCAGCCGGGGGGCAGCCCTAGCCCCGGGCAGTGGCACATCCCTGGGGATGGGGATGGGCAAGGCCAGGCCAGGACATCTGCCTGTGGGTGGGGGACGGGATCAGGCCCGGAGCTGTCGCTCAGGTGGGAGTCCAGTGCCAAAACCTCAGAAGAAAGCAGCTCCCAGGAGCCAGGGTCAGCGCGTAGCATTTACACAGCACTGGTCACTTTGGTGAGCAAGAGACAAAAATAATGAGAGAAGAACTTAAAAGGAAAAAGAAACAGAAACAAAACCAGGTGAAACTGAACCATTAAAAAGTTAACTACTGTATTGTTTATTTTTCTCTGTATATGCAAATGAGTTGAATACAAATTTAGCAAGAGAACTTTCTTAACACCTCAAGGAAAGATTCCTTCTCTTGATAGAGCCTAACTGCAGATTTTAAAGAAATTCTCTGTTTCACAACATCATGCTTGTGTGATCTCCTGAAAAGGGTATTTTCTTTTCCTATCACAAAGTTGCCTGAGAAATATTTTTTTTCTTTAAATATGATTAAGAACTCTTTTCATAAAATGAATCCCTTTAAAATTAAAATACCTACTCCTTATAAGTCTGCAATATGAGGAAGATGGTGGTCCCCACTAAGCATGGATTGCAGGTGAAGATGGGTAACCAGAGTGGTCGGCCTTGATTTCTCTCCTGTACAGGTGGGGGGAAAGGGGCAGTGATGGTGCTTTGAACCATTCAGTCTCACCGAGCCAGAAGACAATGGGAAGAAAGAGAAGTCACAAGAGAGTGGTTTAGATGTTCGGCCTTGAGAAATACGTCATGAACTCTCCCCCTCAGATGTGATTCCTTCCCTGAGCTGTTTCCAGGGTAAGATAGCAGTAAAGCACCCTTCTCATATATCTACATATAAAAGTGCAATGTTGTATTTAACCATTATTAAATTAGTTTTTAATACAGTGCTTTTTGTGCAGATGAGCGATTCACTAAAATGTTGAAAGGGCTGAGGGGTGGCAAGTACCTCCTGTATTAATGGTTCCATTTTACCTGAACATGGAACCTTAAATAATTAATTCACAATTCAGTGTAAACATAAAAGCTCTTTTTTTCTAAGTGCCACGAGGCACATGTTCGAAATGGCACACTCCTTTCCTGGAAAGCTTTGGGTAATCTCAGTCAGGTTGTGGAAAATGGAAAATTACTGTTAGATAACTTGAAAGAAGTTCCAGTCTTGGTTAGGAACGTAAATGATGCTAATTGTGGTATCTCTGTTGGTATATATATTGGTATATAATATACCTCTGTGGTATATTATATCCAGGACTGGATTCCTGTGTAGTCTCTCTGTAGCCTTAAGTTACTCAGGAGTGACTGCTTCATTACCTTTCATATGTGACATCTGTCAAAGGCCAATTTTGCAGTAAAAGATTTATTATGCTTTGTAGTTTATTCTTCTTATATCCTCAAAGTGGTTTTACTCCAGACACAGCTAGTTAAGCTGATTAAAACTGTTATGTTCAAAGGAGCTCAGACCAAATATTTAACCATTAAGCACCCAAAATTATCATGGATGGATTTTCCAAGTTTTTTGTGGGGGTAAAAAGGGACCCAAAATATACTGTCCTTAAAGACAATAAAGAGAATTATATCCACATCCCCCTCAGAGACAGGAGGGATTTTGCATGGCCTTCTTGATCTTGCCTTGCCACACAGCAAGTATGTGATGATCAGGATTTCCTGATTCTTTTCTTCCTTGCTGCTCTCTCAGTGTATAACCACAGAAGCACATGTCACCTGGGTGTAGTCTGCTTGGAATGAATGGTAATACCCATGTATAGTTTATTTCCAAATGCTCATGCTGTCAATTATATATTATTTTCATCAAGATGTACATTTCTCTTTCATGGGGGAATCCATGATAACACTGGCCTTCGGAGTTTCCTTTTTTTTCCTTTTTTTCCTAATTTTTTAACTGAGATCCTCAATTAGCTTCAGTGGTTGAAAGTACCATCTTTGCTAATACATTACATAAGTGTAAACTGTTCCTGATAGTCCTAACATAATTGCATTAGAAATTTTTTGTGTTTAAAATGTGACAAGTTGCAAGTGCATAGAACACTTTTGGCTCTTTAGAAGAACAACAGTCTGAGCTTTTTCAGTTTTTAAAGAACATAAAATGAAACAACAATAATATTTAAAAATTTCAACTTTAAAACACCTTTTTAAATGTTAAGCCACATTTATCCAAGTCTTATGTAACACTCAAACAAGTCTCTGTAGTCTCAGACAAACAAAATTGAAAGCAAGTTTTACTGCTGGTATTGTTAAACCAGGAACTTTTGTGCTGCCTGTGTCCAGTGCTTCTGTTTCCCCTTTCTCCACCCATAAATCATCTTGGTCCAGTACCTGTTGTGTTCCTGCCCGGTGCTGTTCTGACCTGCTTGGATGCGAGTGCTACCAGCGTAAACAAAGTTGCTGAGTGTCTTTCAGTAAATGGAGTTAGCAACATCTCAAAGTGCCCTGTGTGTCATGATTGCTGTGGAGGCAGCAGATCTGAAATGGAGGAAAATTTTTCTTTTTTTTTCCATGGTATAGTGTATTGCTAAGTTGTGGAAGTCATTTGCCTGAGGGTATGTGGACTACAGAGCAGAGTCCTCCGTAAAAGAGGATAGATAAATTCATGGAGAATAAGTCTACAGGTGACTTTTAAATGCAGTGAAAAAGATTTAATGTCTAGCTACTTCTGATTGTCAGAAGCTGGGAGTATAGTAAAGCAAGAGATTAGCTTTAGTCTTTCCCTGGTTCAGAAACTCCTTCCCTTTATTCACTGCAACCTGTTACTGGTAGCAGGTAATGGCACAGGTGGTCTGATTTACGCGAATCTTGTGTTCACCTGGGACTATGGCCTGGGCTCCATGAGTGAGCCGTATCAATCATCATCTAAAATACTCTTTTCCTGTTTTAAACTAAATTTGAATTTAATTTTAATTTAAATCTAAATTATTGCTTTAGCTTCGTATTTATTTTGGCTGTTGTTTGTTAGGCTGGTGAAAGATATGTCAGTTCTTCATCTCAGACAAGTATTTCAGACTTAGCCCTGAAATTAGTGGTAGTAAGCAGCACAAGTTGTTTTGAGCCAGGAATAGCTCCAAGGTATATTCAGCTGATCAAACTAGTCAAATTCATCATTTAACCAACTTCTCTCATGCTCTTTCCGGAACTCGGACTGATTTTAGAGCTTAGAGATGAATTAGCAATTTGCAGTGCATGCTCACCAGATGCTGTTGACATGTGAATAAAACAGCAACACAGCCAGGCTGAAAACAATTTTTGAAGAGCACCTTGTCCCTTCAGTATTAAAGACAAAGCTAAAAAAGAGAAGTAATATATTCATTCACCCCGTGCCATTATTAAATTAGCCAAGCTGAGGGTATAGGCATAGTACTGTAGAAGAGTTTTATTGGTATGAGTCATGGTCTCCATAATATAGCAAACAAATTGTGTAATTCTGACAGGTGATTCCATCTAGCTCCCAATGCTGGACTCAGTTACTTACAAATTATACAGCTTATTTCCATGCATTTTGTAAGTCCGTCAGATGAGTGTTCCACAGAAGATGAAGACATATTTTTCGTCCAAAATGATGTATGCCTTTTTGCAAGCCAGTAAATCTGTTTTAAAATAAGATACTGTCCCAGCTTCTCCATACTGATTTTTTCATGCGTATTCAGTGTAAGACAGGGAATGATGCAGAGGGCAAGATTGGATAGCACAAAGGGTCCATTCCATATAGGTAAAGCTCAGATCTGAATACAGTCATGTTCATTCTTTTTTATTTCTTTTCCTCCTGCCAGAGATACACTGAAACATCTTAAACAAAAAGGGGGTTAGAGAGCCAGCTACCCAAGTTTCTGATTCTCGAATTATCTCATAGTGTGTCTCATCATTAGGACATTCCCTTCAGGAGAAAAGGAATCTGAAACAAAGGTGTGAATCCCATCAGGATGAAGAGATGAGTTAAGATTTTTTTTTTCCTAGAACCTATAGAAAAGCTATTAAAAAGATAGCTGCTATGCATAGCATTTTTTTTGAATCAAAGCACCCATGCTTGTTTATTGTGTAGGATGCATTGCTACCTATCTTTTGTGTTTATAACAGTGATTGGCAGTGAAAACTGAACTGTGATTTAGCAGATCCATATAGTATGAATTATATGTTACTTGTTTTTTATGCTCTTATTTTGTTGCTAAAATGGCCACAGGGGCTGTTGTCATAAGTAGAGGAGACAGGGATAGAATCCAGTCAGCCAGCAAGAGATTTGTTAAATAGCAAAACTGGAATAAAGTACTATGAAATCTGACTAGAAAATTTGTTCTCAGATACCGTCTGAGATTTCAACTACTGTTATCATTTTCACTGTTACTTTGATTCACCTTCCATCATTGTTTTCTGATCCTCTTTCTATCCTGGAAAACTTTCCCCCTTCTATGTATTTTTATAGTGGATTATTTCTCCCAGCATTAGATCATGCCTGTTCCTAAAATATTTGCCTGAGAGCTTTTTCTTCTCCGTTGGGAGGAGACATCAAAGGGTTATCATCTAATTGATTTTGTGTTTTGTCTTTTTCTTCCATGAAAAATGAGGTCATCACAACACGGAATAAGAAAAAAACATAATAAATTAAGACATAGCCTATAGCTTCACCAAGACCTATTCATATCCACTGTAAACATTTTATTAGGTTTTTTCCTTAAAAGATGTTTACTTAGTATGAATGTTATGTTTTGTTTTGGTTTTTTTACCTAAAGTGCCAAGAGATTTGAACATTGAACTACAGTGACATAGATCACTAGAATATAGAGATTGAATAAATTGTCCAACCGAAATGGGAAGCTTTGAAACTCCCTCAAGATTTATGGTTAGGCAGTCTCCATTCTTTCTGAGTTAAGGCTGAAAAATGAACAACTTAACTGCAAGCATATGGATTCCCTGTGCTGCCATTTCAAATTATGCTTAACTCAAATTAGTCAATCTCCGAAAACTGAGGTGGGCAGAACTTCAGCTATCTTAATTCTTTTGTCGAATGTGGATCTATATGATTTTATATTGTTACGTGAATAAAAGAGAGGTCAGAGTTCTGATAATTTTATAAATCTGTCAATTACAATTCCCAGTGAAATCAACTGGATTTCCACATTAAAAGGTGAAGAGAGAGTAGATTGATTCATGTCAGCAACATGTTCCAAATCCATAATCTTATAATGATTTTTTTTTTGTTAGTTATCAAAATGTGTATAAGTTTGCAGCAAAACTACTGAGAACAGAAATAGGACCATGCAGTGAAAAGAGGGAAAAAATGCCTGCCTGCAATGAATAATGATACATCAGTTAAACAGTACCATTAAAATAGCATTTCTAGTGGAAGAATCATCATGAATTTTAGGATCTTGTGATATAATTTATTTGATAATTGTTCTAGAAGGAAATTGTGAAATCTTCTGTATGTTTTTGTAGTAAAACCCAAGCCCTTTTAGAGAGCCTGCTTCATGTTTCCAGTGATGCACCCCCCTTGGAAGTGTTCAAGGCCAAGTTGGATGAGGCTTTGAGCAACCTGATCTAGTGGAAGGTATCACCACTTATGGCAGGGGGGTTAGACGAGATGATCTTTAAGGTCCCTTCCAACGCAAACCATTCTATGATTCTGACTAAAATTCATTCCAATCTCTAGAATATTTCTTATGCACCTTCCCATTTAGGTAACTCACTTTATCCAGATTTCAGAATACAAAAGATAGATCTGAATTTTGCATTGGACTTCATTACGTTTGTTACGTTGCCATTTTTTAAATAGATTTATAGAGTCTGGCTGCTCCTATAGGTCTGTAGAACCTTACATTACAGTGCAAAATGGATATAAATGGAACGGATGTAATTTGCTACTGTTTTGTGTTTGCTTTTAAGTAGCGGTAACTGATTTCTTCTAGAACATGGCAATAGAGAACCAATTGTGGTGAGAAGTTGTTTGCATTAATTCGTGCAGTAAAATTAACTTTTTAGTGAATTCAGGCTGCCTTTATTGTTTATCATGTGGTAGTTGACAGCCCATGAGCTGGATTCAGCTCACAAGATGTTTCTATTTGACTTGCCTCCTTTTACAGGTGAAAGGAAGCAAACAGTTATTCCATTGCTCAGACTAGCAAAAACTAAGGGATTTATCTCCCACCATAAAGAAGCTGGAGAGGGGTAGCAGTACTGCTGGTAGCTGGGAAGAAGAAAGGTCCCCACACCCTTGATGCCTTACATTGGTTGCACCATGAACCCAGTGCTCTGGGTGAGACAGTCAGCCCTCTTCATACTACCTGCTTCCTTCCCCAACTCATCAGACTTCATCTTTGCAACAAAAGTGCACCTCAGAGTGGCAGGATAGGGAGGTCAGTGGGAAGGATATACAGCTGCTTGCATGGGAATCACCCAATGCTGCCACGAGAGGAAACATAGCAGAGTTTTATGGGAAAACCACTGTTCCTTGGCTATAGGAAGAGCATCTCCACAAAGGGGAAAAAAGGTCCAGCAAAGCAGGACCTCACTTCCACACAGCTGAAGGCAAACCTTGGCTGCCCGTGCATACTAAGCATCTGTATGTAGGATCTACAAATGAACTAAACATCTACTGTTGTCAGTGAGATCTAGGTGACGCAGTGATGTCTGGAGAAAGATGTGTAAAACTTTGTCATGCTTGAACATCTTGTGGTCATGCTTGACCAACTTGATAAGGTTCTGTGATTAAATGACTGGCCTGATAGACAATGGGAGGGCAGTGGATATTGTTTACCTGGACTGCAGTAAGGCCTGTAACACTGTTTCCCATAAGATCCTTATAGAGAAGCTGTTGATGTGTAGGCTGGATGAGCAGACAGTGAGGTGGATTGAAAACTGGCTGAACAGCTGGCTCAGATGATGGTAATCAGCCGCACAAAATCTAGTTTGAGGCCAGTAACTAGTGATGTACCCCAGTGGTCAGTACTGGGTCTAATACTGTTTAGCATCTTCATTAATGATCTGGATGATGGGACAGAGTGTACCCTCAGCAAGTTTGCTGATGACACAAAACTGGGGAAGTAGCTGATACACCAGAGGATCACGCTGCCATCCAGGAACCTTAACAGGCTGGAGAAATAGTCTGACAGGAACCTCATGAAGTTCAACAAGGGCAAGTGCAACATCCTGCACCTGGGGAGGAACAAACCCAGGCACCAGCATATGCTGGGGGCCACCCACTGGAAAGCAGCTGGCCAGAAAAGGACCAAGGAGCCCTGGTGAACACTAAGTTGAACATGAGCCAGCAGTGTGCCCTCGTGGCAAAGAAGGTTAATGATATCCTGGCCTGCCTTAGGAGGGGTGTTGTCAGCAGATCCAAGCAAGGTGATCATTCCCCTCTACTCAGCACTGGTGAGGCCATACATGGAGTACTGTGTCCAGTTCTGAGCTCCTCAGTAGAAGAGACACATGGACATACAAAGTCAGCAAAGGGTCGCAAAGATGATGAAAGGACTGGAGCATTTCTCCTATGAGGAAAGGCTGAGCGAGCTGGGACTGTTTAGCCTGGAGAAGAGCAGGCTTGGGGGGGATCTTATCAATGTATATAATGGAGCCAGGTTGCTTGCAGTGGTGCCCAGTGGCAGGACAAGAGGCAATGGGCACAAAGTGAAACACAGGAGGTTCCTTGTGGACACAAGGTAACGCTTTTTACTGTGTGACTGAGCAGTGGCACACGAGGGAGGTGCTGTAGACTCCATCCTTGGAGATATTCAAAAGCTGCCTGGACGTGGTCCTGGACAACTGACTCTAGGTAGCCCTGCTTGAGCAGAAGAGTTGGACCAGATTTCTTCCAGAGGTCCCTTCCAACCTCAACCATTCATTGATTCTGTGAAAGCAAAAATGTTAATTGACAGTCTAGTTTCTAAGCTCTGCTCTCTGTTTTGACATATCTCAATTGTCTATAATTAGAGCTTAGACACCTACGTGTAGACACCTAAATATAGGTATATTCTTGAACTGTATGAAACCCAGATTGTCTTGTTTTAGCATAAAGAGTAGCACAAGTATCTAATTTATTTAAGGGATGTTACTTGAGCTGATTAGCTTTTCTCTAGCTCTCGTGTAATTTTCTCCAATTTGTTGAAATTGTTCCAGTTGTTTCTGACAAATATAGTAGAAATTTATTTCCACAATTATAATCTCCATGTAATCTCAGGAAATTATTCCTGAGAAGAACCTCCTAACTGTTTGATACTTCTCTGTCTTTAAAACATAGAGCTCCTTCTCTAAGATCTGTGGTCACAGTAATCAGTTCTAGCCAGTTTCTGTGCCCCACTGCTCAGGCCTATATAAGACAAGGTTATGCCATTTTTTATACTGTGCATTATTTCAAATATTGCCCTTATTTTATTTTTGTTTTGTTTTTTTTTTTTAATTCTCTACCTGCCTGCTAAAAATTTATTTCAAAATCTTAGCTTTCATTAAAAGAAGTTTCTAGTCTAGATGATGCAGAAATAAGTTAAAGTCCTTAAAGATTTAATACCGGAGGAGTGAATAACAAGAGTAAAAACAATTCTTAAAAGTGCAGTATTTTTAAAACATTTTCATGACATGATTTTCGCTGGAGTCTGATTGATGCCTCTGAGTGCTTGGAATTGACTGTGTTAGCTCTGTAGCTTTACAGGGGTTTATTCGCAAAAAGATGTGAATAAAATAAAGTCTGAGCACAAATATGAAATGGTAGAGGGCAAGAGAAGGTGTTACTTCTGAGGCAGTGATACTTTCCAAGGTCCTCCTTGGATGCAGTTATGTTAAGTAGAAGACCTGCAGGCAGAAGTTGCCCATGAGAAGAGGCAAATAAATGTTTGTGGTCCTCACAATTTGTAAGTTTTATACAATCATTCACCACCATCAGAAATACATGAGACATTTTGTAGATTTTGTACATGAGACATTGCATGTACTCCAGAGATGCTGGAAAGGTAGATTATAACTTTTCCTGACATTTCTGTTTTTCAGTCTCACATATTCTTTTCATACATAACTGAAGCCTTGATAACTTTGAAATGAATCATATGGTGGTTTTACATCTTACTTGCCTGGATATTTACTACGCATTAGTGTGTAAGATTTCTGATAAAAAAAGCTCATCAAGTTTTATTCTGCTACGATGGCTTGCAGATTTGGTAGCTTCTTTATCAGCTCATACTGCATATGGGTCCTTTTTTCTTTAATGGAGAGAGTGGAAATTACCTGGTTTGAAATGCAGGGTAAAATATGACACTAATGGAAATATTTTAATGAAGAAATAAAAGTTGTGGTACCTTTAGGACTGCACATTTACCTCCTTTCAAACAAGATAGCACCTGCAGTAACTGATTCGGTTCCCCAAAATGCTGGCCCAAAAAGTGTATCTACCTCTGTTCAGGTTTAAGTGCACTACTCTGCCACAGGCCAAAGCCAAAAACCTGTCGTGAACCACTCAGCTGCAGAATAGAGGTCCAAAGTATGGGACAGTAACAGCTGTAAGAAAACATAATGTCATTAGAGCAATCTGTGTGTAAGGAGAGTAATTCTTTATTTGTTTGTTTTCCAGCTGTATTAGCTGCTTTAAAACAAGTACCT
This sequence comes from Fulmarus glacialis, assembly GCF_000690835.1. Lineage (NCBI taxonomy): Eukaryota > Metazoa > Chordata > Aves > Procellariiformes > Procellariidae > Fulmarus > Fulmarus glacialis. The sequence goes on along the minus strand of NW_009207293.1, from coordinate 63,950 downwards.
ATTTCTTAAGGTGACCTTGCTTCACTAATATCTGTGGTCTGTAACAAGCTACAGTATTACAACTGTAAGTATGGCTTTCTGTTTTGATTTTAGCCTATAAAGAAAGTAGTTCCATGCCCACTTAAGATCTGGCAGGCTTGGCAGGCTTCAGGATGGTTCAAACTGAAATGCTTGTCGCATTAGAAATATTTCAGGTAAACCCGGCCAAGTCTGAGCGAATGTCAGATTTACAAAGAGTCTTGTCAAAACCAAAAAGTTAACAAGCTAGAGAAGAATAAAAAACCTTCTGAGCTGCATAATCTTAATTGTTATTTGTAGCTGTAACAGATTAGAAAATAATACTTGAATTAACAGGCATCATTTTAACTGAGACTGTCTCTTTAATAATTAACTCCAACAGATAGAAAAAGGCATCCCAAAGCTGGAACCCTTCTTTCTTGTAGTCAAGTCTGCTTTCATCACTTTTCCCTTGATGTTGGATTACAGAGCAAAGTTAAAAAATAAAAGAGAACCTCAAGCCAGATTTTTAAATCCAGAGATAGGCAACAAATTTAAATGCCCTGATTTCTGAAATGCTGAGCCTCTGGCAACTTTTATTTACTTTAAAGGGAGCTGCTAGGGGCTCAGCACCTGAAAATAAGGTCAGTTATTGAGGCATTTCACTAAAGATTGATGATCTGGAGAAAGGAGATCCATAACCAGAGCATAGCATGATTGTGCCTCTTTGGGAGGAGAGAAGATTCTGAACAGAAAAACAGAGGCACATCTTTATTGTTACTAAGCAGTAAAGTGCAGTATCCACAAGAGAAAGCAAAGTTATCTCTATTTTACAAAACATGAACATTGACTTTTGTTTTATTTAAAAAAACAAACAAACAAACAAAACAACAGCGAACAGAACACTGGAATGAAAGGGAAGGAATTTTAGGGAATAGCATGATTTGAAAAGTCAAACTTCAGACCACTGTATCATGGCTTTCCCTTCTGATGGCTGGTCTGCCTCTGAAGGGTGATACAACTCTGTTGTTCTTCTCTTTTTTTTGCCACATTCAGGTAGAAATGCTGCAGTTAGGTTTGGTCCCGGCAACAGCATGAGTGTGGGATCAGGAAGCTCCATTAAAGGTAATTTTTCCACTCTCTTAGCTGTCTCCTCAGGCTGAATATAGCAGTACCATGATGTGTTTTGTTTAGAAAATTAAAAATGTTGAAAGGAGGGAAATAAAAAAGAATCTCCAGCAGTTCTGTCAGGTTACATTGCTCTGACCATTCATTTCCTTTTGAGCTCCAGCATGTATTTTTTATCAGATTTTGCCTCTTAATTTCGAGTCTTCTGCATCTCCCCTGCACAAAGCTATCCCATGGTACAAGCTGTGCTAGCACTCACATTAAAATCACTAATTTTCAAGCATTCTTTACTGAGCTGTGAAAATTTGCTCTAGGCAGACATATGCCTCAGGGCTGAGATGCAGAAGGAGACTTCTGCGGTCTCCAAGGCCATTTTATGACATTGTTTCTTTGCCCCTAAAGTGGCGGTTCCAACCTGAAAATTCCAGAAGCTTCATTTTTGTGTCCTGCTCTGCTGAAACTCTGTGGAGGTGTGTCCAGTTACTCTAGGGATTAAAAGGGGTTTAATGTCAATGAACACCAACCAGCTCAGAGAACCTGAACTGGACCTTTCTTCCCGCATGGCATGCTGGTGTGCATTATAATCACATGGCTAATAGGCCTACCTCTTCTGCCTCATGCCAGTGTGCAGTAGCCCAGATGCCCACTGTGGCCTGCTTTAAAGGTCCTGATTTGCATAAGTGGGCCTGCCAACAAAAGTCTTTTTCTCTCAGAAATTGATTTATGAACTTGCTGGACTCTTCTCTACACAAGCTTTCCTTGCAGCCAGAGGTAAGATTTGGGTATGTGTGAAAAACTAACAGTCTAGGAAATGGAAAATCCTCCAGACAAATGTAAAAAGCCAGACACTGCTAGAAAAATGAATATAATGAAAGTAAGTCATTAAGAATTTTTTGCTTTAATATCTCTTTGATTTGTTTTGACTTAGTCTTCAGTCTAAGGCTGTGTTTTAATGCTCTTGGACTGACTACTGTCGAATGTACTGCAGTAATGAGCAAGAGCTTCTAGACAATCCCAAGGGGGGTTTACAGGAGTTGCAGAGCAGAGGGCTGTAGGAGCCATTCCCTTATATAAATTAGACTTGCTCCAAGGTTAATTGTGGTGGGAACTTTGTGAAAAGGTTATAGGGGGAAAGGCAATGTAGGATTAGTACTGTGACATTCCTGTGACATGGGCTTCTACCAGCGAACAGTTTATAAAGCAAACTTAAAAATAGGATGAAAAGGACCATTTTTGTCCTTTTGATAATAGTGAATTACCAAATTCATAGCAATTTGAGAACTGATCTCATAAACAGTTTGATAATTATAAATTATCAAAATTCTCTATAGTGGTCTTTACACTGATAGAGTAGCATGGTATATACTGAGACCGTATGTGATGTGATAATTCACACTTGTATTACTATTCAGTCATCTTAACTGAGACTAGCATGACTGGATTTACAAAAGAAAGAAAGAAAGAATCCAGTAGTCTTTCCTGTAGAAGTGGACAAGATCTCTGTCTGAAGTCAAGTGAGCCAGCACAGAAATTAGGGCAGTGGTTGTGACTTTTTTTCAGAGCTGGGTAAAATACCTGGGTTATGACTCCAGGGAGGGAAGAATGAGAAATAGTAGGAGAATCTCTGAGTTTAATTTACATAGTGTCCAAACGCAATCACAGAAGGTGCTGAGGACACAAACAATAGAGAGCTGAGAACTAAAGAAGCTAGTCAAATATGCCTATTTAGCTGACCTGCTTTAGGACAGGTAGTGGCTTCTGAGTGTTCCCCAAGTGCTAAATAAGGCAACATTGTTGCTGTTAGTGCTGGTCAACACACCATCCTCGTTGCCTGTAGGGACAGCAGGCTTCTTCCTCGCAAAGTAAATATATGCATCATGTGCAACTAAGTCTTTTTTTGTATTCTGTCAGATCACCTGTGCTAAGCACAGCACTGATGCAGAATAGGAGCATTCATAGAAAACAGAAAATTGTGTTGTAAAGCATAGCTGCAGGTACATAATCCAACCTCTTTCTCAGAACAGGACTAAATTCAAAGTTAGGCCAGACTACTGATGGCCTTTCTTCAGTAGTTTTGGAAATTTCAAAGGATGGTAATTCCACAGCCTTTCTGCACAACCTATTGCAGTTCTGAACCACTCTTATTGTGATCCACTCTTATCTTTCATTATGCCCATTTAGGATTCCTTCACTTCTTTCCCAAAGCAAGGAGTACCTCAGAAACAGATTATTCCAAGTCCCAATCAATATCTCTGATCTTCTCCTTGCATATAACAGGAATATACTTTTCTGACATATGATTTGCAATAAGGCCACAAATTTTTGTAGCTTTCCAAATCCAGTCTGAACACAAATTTTCTATGTAATATAAATTCTAACAATCATTTTGTAAGCTGGCCATGCTATATTTAATGTTAAAACCTCAATGGTAACCTATTGAATCTGATTTTTTGTTTTGTTTTTTGGTTTTTTTTAAACCACTGGTCCTTGAAAATAAGATATGGAAACATGTAAAACTACAACCGTAGTAAAACAGTTTTTTGTTCTTTTTATTCAAATTACAGTGCTTTGATGGCAATTTTGTATAGCTAATGTTGCTTGGAAGGCATGCAAGGAGTAGAGGTATTGGTATTCTGTTACGCTTATAGACAATCAACTACTAAATCATAGCTAGAAACAATTTGGTTTTTTCAAAATTGCTTCAACAAATATTAGTTTCTAAGTCTGCAAAGCCAAAAAATGTAGTTGTATGGGTGTTCATGTCAACTATAGCACTTCAATTTTTACTGACCTTGTACTCTTTGGGAAAAATTATCTTTCAGTGAAAGTTTAAAATCGATAAAGATATCCACAAAAGATTTTGCAGTATAAAAAACTTCTTGTTGGGATCATTTGAAATTTGTTGTTAGCAATCTCTCTAAAGGCGTATTTATGTTAATTGTGACAATGTGAATTAAAGCACACAGAAAATAGATAGCTATTACATACAAATTCAGCAAAATAAATATGTGTCATATGCTGCCACCTTATGGTAGCACAACCAGTTTGAGTCTTAGTATACTGTACAGGAAAAATTATCAGAAAAATAGGCAATATCTTTCCTGTCAATAAGCTTGTATAAAGTCAAATAAATTTCATTAGTAATAACAGTTTAACTGGGAAAATTTAGTTATAATTTTCTAAAATTTCACTGTCATTTCTTTTGAAAACATTGCACTAAATCTCTTCATCCTAAGAATGAGGATGGTAGTTAATTGGTAATGGCTGAAAGGACATACCTATTGGAGATCTAAATATTCCTGGCAGGTTTGGATAAATAGCTAGTGAAGTACTATCTTTGGTATTATGTTTAGAACATGTTGGGATTCTGTCCATTTTTCTGGGCAGAAGCATAATCATGTTTATTATAGCCAACTAATACCAGAATATATCTATTTTTATAAACATTTCCAAAAGTCACTTCATAAGCAGTGAAAGAATATGTTTCTTTCACAAAACACATATTTAAAGCGTGTATATTTTGCTGTAGGATAACATGACTGTTGGAGCTTCCTATATTCAGGAAACGCTTAGAAGAAAAATCCATACAAGACTGTTAAATCTGACAGGACTACCTTTGCTTAGGATGTCCATGAACAACGCATTGCTAGAAACTGGGAGAGAATATAAGACCACTGTAATCACACAGATGTGTGTGCCTTGTCCTTATACTCTTCCCTAAGCACCTGCCTTTGGCCGCAGTCAGATGGATCTTTGCTCTGATCAGGTTCAGCCATTCCCGTGTTCACTGGCAGAAAAGCAGTTAATGGTTATCTCCATTCTTAATATGAATGAATATTGCAAATCTGATCCCAGACTAATGTGATGAAAGAACAATGGGTGTAGATCTTTTTGCTATATATAATCAAACCTTGGTATTTACTGGAAAGCAATCTCAAGTATTTAGCAACAGCTTCAAGTTTATTTACAGCACAAGGACAAACAAATAGAATCTCTTTTCATGCAAAAATGTTCCTCTGCTAAGTAATTTTCTGTTTGTTTATTTTTGTACTTTCAGCTACATAAAATACAAAGCACAAGTGCTCAGTTGATGAAGATGTCAGACTGAAAACATAAAAGTTTATTTTTAAATTAATCTGAATCTGTGTTCTAGACCCCAGCTGGAAATGGATTTCAAATTGACAAGCATAACAGCTGAACGTATGTGAACTGCTTTGAAATGGCCAACTTCAGATGGTCTCAACAACCTCTAAACTCTTAAAGATAATAGGCTAGATAAAAACAGAAATTTCAAATTGTGCAGAGCTTTATACTGTAAGTTGTCATACAGCAATTTTAAAATCAATTAGGTGTTGAACAGGAAGCCAATGTAATTCTTTGAGAACTCAAGTTTCATACTGAGACCTCCTTGTGCATGCTAAATCACAGCATCTGTATTTTGTATGCTTAGGAAGAAATTGCATCTAGGGGAAATATTCAGAAAGTCATGCAGCGATCCAATTCTATATGCTAGGATAGTGAGAAAACATATGGTAACATACGCAGTACTGGCATTTTGTGAGCTGTAGCTCAGTAAACTAAATCTGGTCTTGAAGTTCCAAGGTCATATTGCTTATATAGTGTGTCACTTTAAAGTAGTATTTCCTGTTTGAAAAGTCCAACTCATTATCATTGGTTTCTTTGTATATTTTTGTCCTTCAGGAGAAAAACAAAAAAGAGTAGTAGAGGAATAAAAACCTACCAATATTTGCTAAACACAGTCCAAAGTCCATACAGTGGGTGACTCCCAGGATCCTTATTTCTGCTTAGTAGTGTCTTATAATCTAAAAATCACCCCAATGTCTGATGAACTTTCTTGTGTCTTAGATGCTATATGAAGGAAAGGTTTGGGGAACTAGGTACATAGAAATCCTTTCAAAAGAATTGTGTGTCACTTTATCTGAAGTAGTGTTTCCTATTTGAAGAGTCCAAGTCTTATTTTCTTTGTATATTTTTGCCCTCCAACCATAAGAGAGAACTTATCCACAATAAAAAGCTTGCATTTTCTTAAAATTAAATGCAAAGCTAAAAAAACTATTTATAGATCCTGTTAGAGCTGCTGCCTCTTGTGCTTTAATAAAAGCTTTATATTTTAAGCAATATAGATGTTCAGCTTATAACTTAGATCCAAATTTTAAAGCAGACGAAGTAGACTTAGAAAAATATTCACTAATGCTAGCCTGCTGACCAAAAAAAGACAAACTAAGAAAAATATAAGTAAAATTATAAAAGAAAAATAATAAGTAAAATTGCATTATGAAGTGCATTACTTGACTGAGACAATTTCTGTAATTTACCACCATTTTGGTGCAATTCATTGTGGCTGTATTTTGACATTTTTGTTGGCTCCATTCAGGATGTTCAGCTTCAATTAACTGAAGGTGGAATATGCTGTTCCACTTACAAGCATCTCAGCCTTGGTTAAATGAATCTTTGTAATAAGGACACATCATACTGGTGAAATCACAAAAAACCCAAAACTTCACTGCATTACTGAATAAGCATTTGATCTTTTTTTGCTTCCATCTTCCTCTTGCTGTTTAGACTAAACCTGCTATAATAGGTTCCCTACCAAATTGTGAAGCCACCTTCAATTACTTTGTGGAGCAAAACCACTACTTGAAACTTTTTGTTGTTCAGAAAAATGGATACTACTTTTTGATCAAATTTCTTTGTGCTTGAATCTTAATATATTTTTTCCAATCTTCTTAAGCACTACTGAATGACACTAGAAAAGCTGAAGCATCTGTCCCTCTAAAGTACTTTAAGAACATTCAGTGTGATGCTGGGCTCTTATATGCTTCTTTTTTTCCAAGTTGTTAATAATCATTTGAGAACTCATGTATCACACTTCAGAATGACTACAGCAATTCTCCCGTTGTGTTTCAGAAGACATATGCATGTTTTAGATGACATTTAGTGCAGCAAAGACACAGTGTTCTTCAATTTTCTTTCTAGTCTTAGGCTAAACAGTTCAAGCAACGATCAAAGGTAGCAAACATGCATAGACATTTAAAGTCGGTATTAGTTGCTTCTTTAATCAGTTAATATCAATGAATTGTTTAGACTCCTCCTTTCAGTTTTGCTCATTCTTCACTGAAAATCTGGTCATTGATAGTTTTGTTTAAATCTCCTTTGAGGAGTAGGTGAAGGTGAAGGGTTTTGTTTCTTTCTTTAAACTACTCATATTATACTAGACTATAGATAATCAGTTTGGCATAAAGGAACATTGAAATACTCTAATCATATTGAAGTTTTTGTGGTGGTTGTGGAGGAAGAGGGGGGAAGGAGGACATTTTTGCATGAGCATCTGTTTATTTTAGCCATTTCCTTAAATGCTATCTTTTAAATGAAGTTAGAGTTGAACTGAAGGGATTAAAATTATTATCTTTTCTTTGGTTTAAATTACCATGGTATATAAACTGTATCACTTGAGGATGGTAAAGTATTTGGTAGAAGCACACTTAAAAGCAGAGGATAAAAATATTATTTAAGTTAAAGTTTTATTGGCTGTAGTATGGTACTCTTAATGATATTAGAAGAAAATGCTAATCACAGAATTGAAATGACAGTGTGCAGTCTAGTATAAGACAGTAGATCATTTGACATAGAAAAAGGGAACAAGCTCTTCCTTTTTTCAAGGAGCTAATATAGCTGAATAATTTCTCAGTAACAGAGTTGATTAGACCCAAGAATATGATGAAAGAATGTATTTAGACAGCAATATAAGCAAAGGCAGACAGAGCATGTTTTTCTACAATGCCTATGACAATCACATACTCCAAACTAAATACTTGATGACAACTTCAGCTGTGCAGACAAACCTCAGCTACTGGTTTGTGAGTTACTGGTATGATCCCAAGTAGCTAACTGTTTTGATGTGCTGGAATTCCAGTAGCAGTCACGACAGCATTGTATTACCACTATCCTCCTTGACCACAGAGACGCATCTATCCTGCTAAACCAGAAGATACATAAACGTGGGTTGTGGTTTGTTGAGTTCTTTGGTTGCTTGTTTTTTCTTCATGAATGATCAGGAGAAGTTACCTTCAATAGTGACAGTCAGTAGCTCAGTGAGTAGGGCACTCCTTTTTAGGAAAAGATATTCAATTCCCAGCTGTACAGATGAGGAATGCAAGCTTGAAACTTGATTTCCTGTTTCCTGGGGGAGTGCAGCACAGTCAACATATATAACGTATCACCTGAGAAAGAGCAAAGGGAGTTAGAAAGAGGAAGAGAGAGACAGACCTCAAAGAAGTTCAGGAGAAGAAAATGTATGATAAATAAGAGGTATGGCTAAGCCAGAATCCTGCAGTATCTGCTGTAAGAAAGCACACATCACAGATGAGCAATTGAGCAATACCACAATCTGGGTCAGCAGAAAATGAAAATAATGAATTTAAGCATAGTTATATCTATTTCTTGTTGCTTCTTAGGGTGCGTAAGTTGACTTTTATAGCCAGTATGATCAAAGGTAGTAGAAGAACCTGAAGAGTGTTGGCATTAGCTTCTTTTCAAAAGGCATCAACAAAGGGTGAAGCTAGTGTTAAGCATGAGAGGATTTCTAGTAACTCAGCTTTTGTGTGGCACTTCACCACAATTTTTTATCATTTTTTTCCTAAATAATGTTATTGGTTACTGTGATGGGTGAGGATGTCAATGAGCAATTTCTTGAGGAAAAGGATTACAGTACTCCTTTAAGTTAACCTGTCCACACAAAGCAAAGTCTTAATGTGTTTCATGAAAAGAAGTAACATGTCCTTGTTGATGTTTTCCGTAGGCGTGGGTCCTGCTCTCCAGTTGCTGATCTGAAGGTCTAGCAATGCACAGACCTCAGTGAACTAACCCGCTTGAAATAGTGTTGGTCATTTGCCCCTGGAATATTTTTTTTTTTAATCTACTCTTAAAATCCATGCACTTCATTAAAGCCTATGGGTTCCATCAAATGTCAGGCTCTGCTAAGTGTGTGTTATGAAGGACTGCAAAATGTGTTTAGACAGATAGAGTTTAAATAATAGACAAAAAACCAAAGACATTAAGGATCCTGAGACATACAGAGAGATGATGAGGTTAACTACATGTCCTTCCATGATTTTTTTTTCATAGTGTCTTTGATGTCCAATGTTACCTCAAGACATTGTTTCCACCAGAGATAATGACTTATGGCAAAGAGTTATGCTATGTTAATGGACTTACAGAGACTGATGATCATTCTGTCACTGAATGAGTATCTGTCATCCCTGTCTTTGTCACCCATCTCGGTAAAACTACACTGTGTAACATCAGAATTCTGATCCAAGGACAAGAATATTTTTAATTCTTTTTGTTCGTGTTCTTTACACCTGCGTATGATAGCAGAAATGAATGGCAGTAATATACTTCAGGAATTTCTCTGACAAATAAGCCTTGAAATACCACATGGAATTTGTATACATCTTAGCTTCTCTGCTGACCTGGAATGAACAAGCGTAAAAATAACCTGGTTAAGCAAGTTTCACTCTCAGTTATTTACTGGATATTAAATCTTTTTATAATAGATTATACCTCTTTTCTGTTGCTCTTAAAAATAATTCCCAGGAGATCAAAGGGATTACATAAAGGTGCATTAGGAATTCTTGTAGTGGTCAGTAAAATAATTATTTTGTCATTCTCCTATCCCTACATTTCAGGTGGCAATTATAGCTTTGTGCATTAATCAACATGAAAATTTGAGAGTTAAAAACTTAAAAAGAATTGGAAAAGGAATACAAGACATTCAACTGACAATTGGTAAAAAATTGGCTTTGTCCTTCCAGCTTTGTTTACAAAGACAGACGTTAAAAGCCTGCTCTGGGATTTGTGCATATTTTATACACACAGACCAGCCTGTGGTAGGCAGCTATCTGCATAATGGAAGGAGTGAAATGTTGGGACAACAACAGAGATCCTGTTTCACCACTTAGTGCAAAAACAGTACAGAAGAGTGGGATAGAGCCAAGCGAATACCCCAGAGCTGTAGACAGGAACTCAAATGCCATGCAGATGTTAACATTATAACTAACATCTTTTCCAATTTCTTTGAAATTTGCTGATAAACATCAAGGGTAGAAAGTGTTATTTAGTTAAAAATGCTAAGACAGATTTTAGTGGCACAATTGTTGGGGACTTAAGAATAAATATTTGGGGTTTTTTTACTGTGATCACCACTATTACTTTAATATTTTTTAAAATATGATATCATTTGCTCCTATGTCTTTTGCCTCCTGTCATCACCTCGCAATAGTCATAAATCACAAAATCCTCCTCTTTCATATTGTGAAAATCTTATTGATGAGAATTAATCAGAAAGGATTCTGTGAATACTGGAAGCTGAATATTCTATTTAAATTTCTACCTTGCTTGCAAGGTCCTCTTTTTCTTTTCCTTCCAACCATTTCTCTTACCACTAATAAAAGTTACTGAGAGTTTTATGGTTAAAGCAGATTAGTTATAGTAGCTGTAAATTCTTTGCAAATGGATAAGAAAGAACATATTAGATTTAAAGTGGATGGTTATTATTTTTTGTTGTGCCTATGCTACTTTCATCACGTGATACTCTGCAGAGTGACTATACTACTAAGTATTATCTGGCATTACAAAAAGGTTTTCCAGGGAAATTAGTTACATCCTTTGGTTGTACCACCAGCGTACAGGTATCAAGTACTGCTGATTCATTCTCTCTTGTTCTTTCTCTCTTCCTTTCTCTGTCTTTCTTTCTGTAACAGCCATGTCCTGTCATAGGAAGCATATTGTTGTCCATGGCGTTTCTTTCAGATCCATAATTTAGGAATGGACAAGCAGCAATATATAAAAGATTGGGAAGGCGGGGATTTTGTGTATGCCTAGCAGATTTTTGATGGAAACTGTATCAGATTCATTTGTCTATCTGGTAGTTTGTAAGACACTGTCCTCCTTCCATTTTAGCATTAGATTATGGTAGCCATTGGGTGCAGTTCCCAAATCTTGCTTCAGCCTGCACACTCAGTCTTGAGTTATATGCTTTCTTTCAGCCTAAGCATACAAGTTACCCCGCAACTTATATGAAACAGAAAAATGTGTTTCATAGCATCCATTTCTCTGTGTTGAGGCCCTGACAGTCACGAATTCTCAGGTTAGATGTAAACTAAAGTTCTGTTTTGCTGTAGAAAAATCTGCAGTTCTGAGATAATGTATTTATAAAATAACTCTGTTCTTTGTAAACCTGTGAGCCACAGCACTCCATGCAAGCACAGCAAGTACTACAAGGTATTCCATTGGTGACAAATAAAAGATTTCTGTTTATTGAAATTGCAAGGTTTTTAATAAATTAGCATTGAAAAGGGTATTTTTTTGTCTCTCAAAATTTTGTGAATCCCTAAGCTTTAAATTAAAATATTTGTGCTAACAGCTCCACCAACGACTTATCCTTACCATTCATTACCACCAGAGTTTTGTTGTGACTGGATTCAGTAAGAGCCGATTCAAAAAGTACTTCAGGTTTTTGTGTCTAGTGTGCCAAAGAGGAAGATCCTAATTCACCTCCCTCCTGTATAAAATTGTAAATCAGGGAAAATTCTAAAAGTTAATGCATTTACCTTTGGGTAGGAAGTGGTATGAGAAAGTATGGAAGTCTGAAAAGTAGGTATTTTCACCAGGATTTTTATATCTGCTCTGGGAGATAGATGACAAGAAATTCAGCTGTAAAGTTTGATCAACAGAGTTGCACCAGTTGTAGAGCTGTATACTTCCAAAGTTCTTATAATCCACTGGTTGCGGTGTTCATTGTTCCCTTGTGCACATGCTTGGAGGCGTTTATCTGTTACAGACGGCCTCTTTATTCACTTCTGAGTATGGTGTACTTGGTGCAACCACTGTGTTCTGTGAGCATGATTTGCCTTGCTGTGAAGTAGCAGCTTTTCTGTGTTGATTTAACACTGCTCATAAAAAAGGTTAAGCACAAGTAAAACACAATTTCATTTAATTATTTGCAATGCTAATTTCCTACACAATCTTAGAAAATCACTAAGCTATAACACTATATATATTAGCAAATGTATTAGTAGTATGGTCTGGCTTTTGTGCAGTAGTGAAACCTATTGTAAACAAGAGGTCAAACGTTATCCTTATGTTTGATTACTGGGGCGTATACATTCAGTGACTGTTTTCCTTGGGGAGTGATAAAAATAATGGTGCTGCCAAGAAGTTTACACGACTGAAGTCAGTAAGTTAAAAATATAAATGTAGGGCTTTATTGGATCAGACTTGTTTCCTGTTACCCAGATTTCTAAATATATAGTGAAACTGTGCAGGGAGAAGGCTGTGGAAGTCCAAGTTGTATCTTATTTCTCTTGAATTTTAGAAAAAGCTTTACTGTTTCTGTTAGGCTATTATTATTAGCTAGAACTTTTACATAGAAGGACTAACCAGTTTCTATCTTGACCCTTGCAGTAGAATTTCAATATGATAAAATTGCTCCACTATGTGTTTGTAAAAGAACATGATGAAATGCTGCATTTTTTCCAGCACACCTTTTTCGTAATTATTTTTTCAAATATTGGCTCTCTCTGTTCTGTTTCTAGTACAGCTTAATAGTTTCTTTCATTATTGATATTAAGAAATACATCTGATTGAGGTATGACTGTCACACAAAATCATATTTAAACACTTCAAAAATAATTGTTAAAATACTGTGAAAAATGCATTGAAAACCATTCATTTTTTAGTCTTATTTTTCATTCAGGAGTAGCTGCACAGACTGTACAAGGTTAGTCTGATTTATTAAGGTATTTAACATGATGTTTAAGTTATTGACATACATTTAATGTGATTTTATAACGTGTTTATGAACTTTGTATTGATTGTTTGGGTCATTTTGATGACTAACCAAATTAGTAGGCCAACATGATTTTTAATGAATCCAGACTAATGGAGGAGGTGTTATCTTTCATATTAGCAAACAATAACCACATGCCATTTGAATATAAATTCATATAAATCACATCACAATATGCAAATCTGTTTTGTCGTACTGGTGCAGGTCTGGTGCAGGTCTGTAAAGCCCAACAGTACAGCAAATACTAACATTTTGCCTTTAAGTGTTCAAAAACATAAAATAAATGAGGCATGGCTATTGGTTGTCTTCAGCCTACATTATCTGCACAGGAACTATTAAGAAGGCTTTTCTATCTTCCTTTCATGCCTCATTTTCTCATACTATCTAATGAAGAGCTTCACTTAAACTATAATGTGCTACTGTCTTAAAAGTACATTTTTATGGCACTTTCTATAGCCAAAAAGCTATAGTTGTGCATTATGGGCTTTTTACTACTGTTTTTATTGCTGTGTTGCATTGTATAGAATAATAAAATTTTGTAGTGAGGGAGTTACTTGTTTAATTAATTTTTACTTTTAAATTATATTTTGTCCACTTTAAAAGCAACGTAGAATCCTGACTTCAAAAAAGCAGATTATCGACAATAGCTCTGGATTTCAGCTTGTCGCACTTAAGATGTCTATCGGTAAATTAGAACTGTGGAACAGTCCACGTTTTTGCCTTTGTAAGTGTTACTAAAGTTTCAATAAATGGCTTTTTGGACTACAAATGAAAATGTTCCTCCTGCACTAGTGATATTTGATTTCAGTGCTACTTTTTTGAAATTCAATTATTCTGGTAGATGAAAACTGATTTAGTAGTGAAAATCTTGTGGCAAGGAAAAGAAAAGAAAATAAAACAATTTAATCAAAAAATCTGAAAATTAGTTTAGGGTGTTTAGCAACCTAGCATTCTGCCTGTAGCACTTAATCTTTGCAGACTATTTTGAGGTAGTCAACAGACTATAAACTCTTGTTGCAGGCTCTGTAATTTGTCATGCTCCCTAAGTCCTTATCGAAAATGCCCTTCAGTGCTGGATTCTGAAGTTTGTTACTGGTCAGTTGTAGGTTTTTGCTAGAATTTGCAGAATATAATCTGAAGAACTCAAGTTTTTGATGCAACATAGGACCTTCATCTAGAAGAAAATTCTATAAACTGATCAAACACAAGAGATGAGAGGTATTTGAAATTACAAATGAAATTTCTTTCCTCTATTTTTTCTTCTTCTTCAGAGCACAGATTTTTGTTCTCATATCATATATCAGCAGGTCTTCTATGTAAGGTAAAAAACCAAAATCTGGACTGTTTGGTTACAAAGGAGAATCTCTAGGCAGCTTAGCAAAGCTTGAATTCTGAACCTGAGCCATGGGATACTTTTCTGACACTTACCTCTTGTGGGCATTATAATATCCCTGTCTGTGCACCATCCTGAAATGATGAGGAATAAAACTTTGGTATTTCTGAGCTTTACCTGGAACAATGTGATTTGACTTGGATAAAGCTAGTTTTTAAGCATGCAGATTTTAGGCTGCTGAACTCAGACCATATATCAGGGTCTCAGAAATTCAAGTGAGTTAGTTATCCAGGTCCCTGAACTGAGGAAGTCTCAAGTGCTTTCAAGCTAAAAAAAAAAAAAGAGCATGAGTCGTTAATTCAATAATACCAACAAAATTTGGTCGTGCATAAACTTTCTAAGTCGAAGCAATGTGGGGTTGGCACAGATTTATTTTCCCGATTTTCTTTCTAATAATTTTGTGGTTTACTTGCAAGGCCGTGGACTTTTTTGGATAGTGGTCACTTTCATATTGTAGATCCCAAATGCTAAATTTTCCTGGTCTATCTAATGTATGTGCATATGTATCACAGCCACACTTTTGGAGAATAAATTCAAAGTTTTTGTTGCCACAGCAGAGCTTCAAGACTCTGTCTTTGTAAAAAGCAAGCTTTATGCATGTTCAAGCATAATATAATCATAAACTTCAATTTTAGTCTCACAGGTTCTGTTGTTCCTGAAGCTATATTTAATTTCTCATGTAGATTTTTGTTACTAAGAAACATGAAAAGGGTAGATGCAAGTGTCCAAGATCCTGAGGTAGACTTCATTATAGCCAGGTCATTCCTGACAGATTTGTGTCCAAGTTCCTAAATTTATTCAAGATAGAAGTCTTCTACATCCCCAATATAATCTTAACTGCCCAAAGAGTTTGTTTCTGCAAGTTGTATCAACATTTCTTATCTGGCTTGCAATGGAACTTGAAAAGGGTTAATCATTAGCCTCTTAATGTCAAGTTATGTACTACCTCAGTCATCTTTCTTGTTGAACAAGCTGATTTACTTATCATGACACTTATCTGTAGACCACATTTTCTAAACCTTTCATGATTCTTGTTTCTCTCTTGGATTCTCCCTATCTTGTGTACATTTTCCTGAGAGTTTAGAATTTCTTAATGTCAGCTCTCAGTATGTAAAAATATTGGCAACAAACATACTGCAAAAATATAAATATTAATAATTACATATAAGTGATCGTATTTAAGATATAATATAAATATAGGAGAAATGTAATATATAGAAATATTTGTAGATCTGTTTATTAGAGGAAATTTAGGCAAATGAAGAACAGAATGGAACCGAACTGGAGATGAAAACTTGCAAAAGTATTGATATAAGAAAGACCTACACTAAGAATATAGCCTGTCTGAATGAGTATTTAATGCATAGTAAGTTGAAGCTAGAGCTGTAAAACTGTGAAGTAACGTGTATGCTGGTATTTACTAGTAAGGTTATTGCATCATTGAAAATAAGGGCTTCTGCATAACAGACAAAGGAATAATCACTAGGCTGCTGGTTAAGGTGCCTGGACAAAAATTTCATCTTTAGTAAGAAAAATATCAAAGATGAAAAGTTTTGTTATTATTAGAGAATCACTTTTTCAAAGTTCTAGCGATAAGAATGTTTTAAACTGTGGATTACAATTAGTCAAGTTTTTTCTTAAGAAGATGATCTTAAAAATAAATAATATTTTATATTGGAACAGATTTTCAACACCTTAAAATGTGAGAACAAGGAAGAGTCTAATTATGTTTCCACTTTGTAAATAAAAACGAGGTATGGAGGAAAAGAAAGAAAATCCTGTGTGCTTTACACAGGGAACAGGCTTATATGTAGTAATCAAAGGTTTATTCTCTATCTGATGGTGAGTGTGATGGGGTCTCCTAGACAAGGCAAATTTCACTTACTTCTACATGTACTTCTACATAATCTGTGTTGCAACTGATTCTGCATGTGTATGCATGGGTTAAGAAAATAGAGATTACTCCACAGGGAGTATCTGATACTGATAAAATGCCAGCTACACTGTATATTGATCAATATACTCTTAAATCTGACCAGTTTTATATTTAAAATCAAAACATTCCTAAATTCATTCATTAGCAATACACTTAGTACTAATGATTTGTTCTACACATCATTAAACACTATCACTGCATATACAAAACTTATATCCTAGAGCAGCTGTGTGTACAGTGTCACAGAGCGGATGCACTAGTAGTAGTGCAGAGCTGATGTCTGGGTGCTTCTCAGTCATGGCGGTCGAGGCGATCAGAAACACTAGCCCAGATGAACCTGGAAGGTCCCGTAAGCTGCTTCTTTTATTCAAAGAATTGGTAGGAGTTTTTATTTATTATTGAATAACTATGTTGATGTGCCATCAGCAAGTTGCCAATAGGCTGGAAACAAGCACAACACACCCTGCAGAGACATGAGGGGTTGAAATTGCCAGGAGAATGAACTTTTCATTCAGGGAGTTCAAGCACCGGTATGCGAAGGCATGTATTTGGTGGTGAGCTTCCCCCTTTTGATGCTTGCATTAAAGTTATCTTGTTGTTATTAGGAAATATTAATCTCAAAAGTTATTAAGATAACTTTTTACTAACCAGTTACACTTCTGCTTATGTTTTGATAGTGGAGAGCCAAAAATCTCAAAATTTTACAAAATTCCCTACTCATTAGTCATCAACAGTTTAAATATAACAACACTCTGATATTTATCTCCAGGATACAATTCTGCTTTTCCTTCCAGATATGCTGTTGTTTAATTGATAAGATGAGAGAAAGCCAACACTGGAAGAAGGGTGAAGGTCTTCAGTGGAAAGAAGAAAAAATGTTGTGTTCAGGCTAGTATCTTTGATAGAGTCCTGAAGATGAAATCTGACATGTAAGAAGATAAGGGTGATACAGAAAGATGAAGAAGCATAATCCTGAGCACTCCAGGTAGACGAAGGTTGGGTTTTGATAGAAGAGTACAAGGAGTTAGTCAAGAAAGGAACTGATAAATACAAGTACATGGTTGGACATTAAGAAAAACTTGAGCACAATTCAGAGTAGTAGTGGAGGGGGCTAAAACAATCCACGCTTGAAAGGCAGTTTTTAGTTACTGTAGTACCTGATGTAACAGATCAATGTGATATTCTCAATACTGTAATTATTATAATTAAAATAATTAGGAATCTAAGATGACAGCTCTATCTGAAATATCCTTTAGCTTTTTTAGTTAAACGTGATCAATTTATCATATTTCTTTGTACGTGAAATGTAGGCATAACTGCTATCCTGCCTGCAACAACGAATATAAACTAGAAGTCTGCTCAGAAAATCATTGTTGCACAGCTTAAACTGGCTGAAGTCTAAGACATCCCTGAGGAAGGGCTTTTGCAAAAATGCTCTGGTATCTTTCAGAGTTGTCGTTGTGGGAAATATCAGAGAAGTAAACATGAAAAATACAAACTGTAAATGTGAGGTAAGCTTATTTTGTGCAGTGAACTATTTGGCAGTATGAGCTGTGAATGAGTAGAGATTTCTGCATCTATCCCACCTGCCCTTTTCCCAGGGACAGAACAGTACCTACTCATGACTGCCTCCAGTGAGCATGCCACATTTCACCATGTCAGAGACTCAAAGAGAATTTTGCAGCATTTGTGCTTTCCCTTAGCATATTCCTAAGTAAAGATGCTATCTCTTAGGATAAAAATAATGCACTTGTTTAGTAAGTGAGGAGTGTAGATGGGAGGTAGCCCCATCATGAGCAGGAAGGAGAGGGTCTGAAATTTTAAAAGGGCTGAGATAAGCCCTGATTTAGCATTTTGTGAAATCATTTACAAAAATAAAACTCATGTAAAATACAAGTGCATTTTTTCCTCTAACATTGATCAAACTAGAAAGGGCAGATTTAACATGGTTGCTTGCAGTTTTGGCATTACTAAGAACAATCCTAGGTGTATTTTTTTTCTTCCCCCAGTCTCCCCAACATAGTGCCAGCAACAGTAAAAGTTAATAGCTGAGGTTTAATACCACTTTTGTAGAGTGTGCAAACTCCATAACGTAACATATTTTGTTAGATCTTTTACTTAATACAAAACTTCAATTATACAGATTCACGTTGTATCTGTCTGGCTGCCACACCAATATCTTGTTGAGTGCTTGCTGCAATTTTTCAGGTTCTTAATTTCTTTGTTTATATTGGAACTCATTTAGTTTTACCCAAAAGCTTGTTACAAAATGCCTGTAGTACACAAAAAAACACTTTATCAACAGGTAATCTCTTGCCTTGCAGATATGAGTATCAAGAAGCATCCTTATGGTGTGAGAATGTAATCTATTAGAGTGATAAAGGTTTCAAGGAGAAACAATCTCAATCCAAAGAAAAACGTTTTTTATTAAATGTATCCAGCTGCCTAAAGATCCACTAGCATGTGTCCCTTTCAAACATTATCAATAAAGGTTCTATTTTTTCGGAGATACCTGTACTGCTCTTGTTTTCCACTCTCCAGCAACAGAAATCCCAACAAAGGATGCATTAATCCCGTGGACAATTTTCTTGAAGCTTTCTTATTTCTAACAAGATTATTGTCATATCAAATAGCAACTGGCTTTTTAGAATAAGAAATCACAGGTAAAGAGAAATAATAAAAATACAATTGCTGGTAATGAGTAAAAACCTGATTTACTACTTATAGGAAATCTTGCTTGTTTGACTGTTTTCAAACCTTAGGTTGGATCCTTCACTTGTACTCAAACAAATTATGGTTTATACCCAACACCTGCAAGCCATCTGATTCTTCTATTAAAAATTCAGTAGGTTCTGACATGTGGACAATTTAATAAAATAGTCAGTTTTCAAGCCCACTGCCCTTAGGATCTTCATTGCATGTTGTTCAAGTCATAACTGCATTTCAGTTGCAGGTAAAGACAGCATCTTGTCCTTTCAGCTGAAATGTATACAAGTGCACAGCACCCTTTTAGAAAGTGTGCCATCTATATTTAATGTAATCAATGTGATCTTTTCTGTTAGGTGAAAGAATGCTCCATTTAATGCATACATTTTGACAAATCAATTAAGACATTTATTTTCAGGTGTTGGTAAGACCGGAGATGTCAGACTGCAGATACATGCAGGTCTGTTAACTGGTTAATAGCTTAATAGTAGATATACTGGTGATAGCTGCTGTTTCTGCAGGTGCCATCTAATTTTCTCTGTGGCACACAATTAAAATCAAGCCTCAATGTTCTTTGATTACACTGAGAAAGTATGTTTGTCTATAAATAGTCCCTTTGAAATGAATAGGTGCTGTTTAGTGAGTAAGATAATAGATTGCCTCTTAACATTTCTAGTTGTGATAGCATGTACTTGTATCACAGCATAAAAAATAATATCCTCAAAATTTCAAATTTTGGCTTCTGATTCAAATGCTTATCACGTCCTCAGTCATTCTGTCACATTGGTCAATGGTAAGATATTTCTGACTTCTCAGCTGGAAAGACACCTAAATTACTTAGCAAAAACGTGATTTTCACCATGAGAATTTCTTTATTTGCTCAGACCAGATGTTAAGCTCAGCAGTAGTCTGTTTCCAGTATTGCTAAGGGAAAGTGAGGATGCACTTATAAAGTGAGCAACCTCTGGGTAAACCCTCCTAGATTCCAGGACTGACAGTGTAAAGACCTGAGCTGAATGTCACCAGTATGTTTAATAAATGCGGTTTAAATAGTCATAAACATAGTCAGAAGAATATAGTGTCTGTTTAGTCCTTGTTCATAAGCAGTTATCTTATTTTTTAATCAGTCATGTATTTATGTCTTTATGGAAAAATCTGAAATATGATTTGCTGTTGAGGATCTGTGCTGCTATGGTTTTTTCTCCAAAAAGAAAAAAAAGAAGTTCTTGTAGTGCCAGTATATACTCTTACTCACTTAAGGTACCGAAAACTCTATTCTGTCTTATGAATGAAATCTGAGCTATACTATTACACATATTTCTGGAACAATTGATTACAAGTCGTTTTAAGTAATTGCAGTCTATATTACTATCACCTCTTGACTCTGCTGCCTTTTTTGGGCTCTGAGTTCTTGTTTTTGCTTTTATTTCATTACTTTCTGATCATACTGTGGCTCTTCTCTCAGTCTGCTAAATTCCAGTCACATATTAGGAAAAGACCTGGATCTTTTCCTATTTGCAAGACTTGTAGTAAGTGTATCCGGCAACAAATTAGTTTTAATTGGCCTCAGACACATGTAAACTATAGATTAGATATCTAATATGATAAAAGCATGGATCTGGAACACTGTTTCCATTAGTCCCCTTTGTCTGGAGACATCTAAGTTAATATTTAGATAGACCTTATAACATGGTTGCCCAGATGTGAGGACTGGAGGAAATTCTTTCTGATACTATGATCATAGAATCATAGAATCATAGAATCATTAAGGTTGGAAAAGACCTCTAAGATCATCAAGTCCAACCGTTAACCCAACACCACCATGCCCACTAAACCATGTCCCTAAGCGCCTCTTCTACACGTCTTTTAAATACTTCCAGGGGTGGTGACTCTACCACTTCCCTGGGCAGCCTGTTCCAAGGCCTGACCATTCTTTCAGTAAAGAAGTTTTTCCTAATGTCCAGTCTAAACCTCCCTTGGCGCAACTTGAGGCCATTTCCTCTCATCCTATTGCTTGTTACTTGGGAGAAGAGACCAACCGCCACCTCGCTACAACCTCCTTTCAGGTAGTTGTAGAGTGTGATGAGGTCTCCCCTCAGCCTCCTCTTCTCCAGGCTAAACAGCCCCAGTTCCCTCAGCCGCTCCTCGTAAAACTTGTTCTCTAGACCCTTCACCAGCTTCGTTGCCCTTCTCTGGACACGCTCCAGCACCTCAATGTCCTTCTTAATGATGTCTGTTAGTCAACTAGGAAAATACGATGCCACATAGTTTGTACCTTTGGATAGGTGTTTACAGTGAAAGAGCTGGGAGAGATTTCTACACTGAAGCTTTTCTTTAGAGGGAACTGATTTTGAGAAAATGTCTCAAATTCCAATGTTTGTGAAAGAGATTGTAGAAAAATAGATAAAAACAAATTATGTAGAAGAAGTGATATTCAGCGTTACAAAGTTACTGAAATAGGAAGCTGCTGAACTACATACCACAATAATAAACCAGCAGTAGAGTTACAAATAAATCATACTTGGCACTAGAGTATCAGATCTATCGTTCACATAGTCATAAACTATACAGAAAAGGAAGATGTCCTTTCACAGTCTAAGTTTGATTATACAAATGGCATAAGCTAGGTGAGACAGTGTTATAATTGTCAAGTAAAATGTATTTAGAGAAACGTCTATCCTACTACGTAAGCAGTCATGGTTTCTAAATTAGACATTACCCAAAGCAAAGATCTCTCACACATTAGCTCTGATTATTAGCAATCAGTGTGTCTGCTTTGCTTGTTTAATTTCATTTTTTCCATTGTTTCTACTACAATTTGTCTCATTTCTGAGGCTTCACTCTACATTGCATTTTCAGTAGTAAAACATTTAGAAAATGCTTTTAGTAAGAATATGCCTTTGTGAAAATACTGAGGACTAGAAAAAATCCAAGATGACGCCCATTGCCTCCAATAATAGGTAGCAACGCTATCCTGTCACCTGCACTAAATAGAGAATATATCTAACCCGAACTCTCCCTGTTCCTGAGTTTCCTGCGAAGCATATAAAATCTGGGGGATATATTTCTTCTTTTTTAGGTATGTAGGTAGTTAATATTTGCCTCTTTGGGTCACCTTGACTGCCTCTTCATCTTCATTAATAGCTGAATTTAGCCTATGCTCCTTGGCTTTTGTCAAGAATTCTACCAAATATTTCACAAGTCAAGTTGGTATTCTTATAGCCTTCCTCAATAAAATGCGGTGTGTATACAATGCAGGCTAATATTAGAGTATTACTTAGCAGTGCACATCACACAACATAATTCCTCATAATACATTAGCAGGAACATTATTGAAAACAGTGCATTATGAAAATGAAGTAGTTCATTGAACAGTGTGGAAATTGTTTAGTATTCCTTATTTATCACAGTAATAGAACATTCTCCAAAACTAGTCATGAAACAACACAGAAATCATTCTCTCAGCCTTCCTACCTTCTAAGTAGATATTATTAAAAATAGCTACTCTTAGAAAACATCAGATTATTCATTGACCTTGCAAATATCATTCATTATACTAAGGAGGAAGTGGCTATTTTGGTGGTTTTAAAAATGGTTTGCAGGAAAATCTTTTCTGTCGCATAAATTTGGACTGGGGCAAATTTTAACTGAATCATTGTATCCAGATATAGAAGCAGTAATATCTAAAAATGGATGGATATCCAAAACATTTCATGTACTGAATTGCAAGATTTTGACTGTTGCCTATTTTCCCCTTCATGTTTGAAATTGCATTAAATTAGAGATAGCAGTAAGGTAAGAGAAAAACATTTAAACAATTAATTCCTGAGGAGTAATTCAAACGAAAAAAATTGGGTTTAAGTTGCCCTTATAAATTTGTACAAACTAGGTGGAATTACTAAAATGATAGCTCTCAATTTACTTTTTGGATTAAATGTATCATGCAAACATGTTTTTCAATACTTAGCGGAACCAGTCCTTGGTCTGAATTCAGTCCTGACCCTGCATGTGAAGTGGGATGTTGGTCAAGACACCTCCTTGGGTTCTTTCCAACCAGTTATTCTGTGACTCTGATTTTTCACAGAAAAATTCAAAAAGCCTGATACCATTGGTCCAGTTCTCAACATCAGTCACAATCCTACAGCTTTAGAAAGCTGCAAGGCAACTGAATGTAAGAAGCAGAGAGTCCTCTCATATAAGCAGTTGTCTTGACTGAGAGCTTAATCACAGAAAGTCAAGAGCTAGATTTAGTATTAATTGTAGAAAGAAACCTCGGGAGCATATAGGTAACTTTTGTGTACCTAAGTCAAGCCTCTCTTTTTTCAGCAAGTCTGTGATTTAGAAGTGCACAGGTAAGAACCTACCTGGAGAAAAATATAACATTACTTATCCTATGTTTATTCACTTTACTCCATGTGTAGATCTCAGCTTGTACGGTTTTCCTGGGATTATGCAAAAAGACTTTTGCAAAACAAAGAAACCTTTCTCCCTGACTTTTCTAACATCTCAAAATGAAAGTAATCCTAACCAATCTAAGCTTGTCCAGTTAATGTGATAAGCCAATGGCAGATTATTCCAGGAAAAAAACATATCAGCTGAGATCTTCTTAAATGACTTGTCAGTTTGGTATTAGTTTTTGGTGACCTATTCCAATTTTGTACATCCTAGTACTTCTCAGAACCAAACAGTTGTTTCAAGTGGAGAATCCAAAACAGTCATTTTATATTAAAAGAAATATCTTGAAAATAAGTCATTATTTTCAGGCCAAACCCTGACCTAGGTAGAAACTATGGAAGCTTATTTTAGTTTCCTGAACTAAATATCTGGAACATCATTTTCTCCCTTCTTACTTTTAACTTTAAGAATGATACTACAATTGATTATATAACCAAAAAAAAGAGGATTTTCAGTGAAAAACCACTACTTTTTTCAGTTCTCCAGTGTGTCTGTTTCCTTTCAATTAAAAAAAAAAAAAGCCATGGGTGTTTTTTTTTTATTATTATTTTATTTAATCAATGTGCGAGTGTTATAGTGCTTTTTAAGCTCTTCTCCAGGTAATACAAGCCTGCAATAACAGCAAGTAGACTTTGGAAAATAACTGAGACATAAAAGACTCCATCTGAATGGTGCAGTTGACACACCTGAGGATTAGGATGCCATTCAGAGGGACCTGGACAAGCTCGAACAGTGGGCCCATATGAATCTCATGAGGTTCAACAAGGCCAAGTGCAAGGTCCTGCATATATAATACAGGCTGGGGAATTAAAGGATTGAGAGCATCCTGCTGAGAAGGACTTGGGGGTACTGGTGGATGAAAAGTTGGACATGAGCTGGCAATGTGCACTTGCAGCGTAGAAAGCCAATCCTACCCTGGGCTGCATCAAAAGAAGCGTGGGCAGCAGGTCAAGGGAGGTGATTCTGCCCCTCTACTCTGCTCTGGTGAGACCCCACCTGCAGTACTGCATCCAGCTCTGGAGTCCTCAGCACAAGAAGGACATGGACCAGTGGGAGCAGGTCCAGAAGAGGGCCATGAAAATAATCAGGGGGATGGAACACCTCTCCTATGAAGAAAGGCTGAGAGAGTTGGGGTTGTTCAGCCTGGAGAAGAGAAGGCTCCAGGGAGACCTTATTGTGGCCTTTCAATACTTAAAGGGGGCTCATAAGAAAGATGGAGACAGACATTTTAGCAAGACCTGTTGCAATGGAACAAGGGGCAATGGTTTTAAACTAAAAGAGGGTAGATTGAGACTAGCTATAAGGAAGAAATTTTTTACAATGAGGGTGGTGAAACACTGGAACAGGTTGCCCAGAGGGGTGGTAGATGCCCCATCCCTGGAAACATTCAAGGTCAGGTTGCACGGGGCTCTGAGCAACCTGATCTAGTTGAAGATGTCCCTACCCATGGCAGGGGGGGTGGGCTAGATGACCTTTAAAGCTCCCTTCCAACCCAAACTATTCTATGATTCTATGCTCTATCCTTACAATCTGTATCAATGCATGTCAGGGTTTACCTCCTGCCACCTACGACTACAAGAGTTCTAAAGCTTCCATTATTATTTACTAAAATCCATAAATAGAGGGAAACTGAGGAGACATATTATGTAACTTTAGCAGTTTACGGTGAGCTGTTTTTCTTTTTTATGAGTGCTTAAGGTCAGTCTAAAATGTGCTCTGTACTCAATCTTGAAATGTAAAAATAATGAAAGGAGAACATGATCTATCACATTGATCTACTGAGAGTTTTCTGACCCAGTTACTCAAGTTATTTTATCTAAAGTTGTGAATATCATTGCTTTATTTTATTTTATTTGGGTTTGCGTTTGGCTTTTTTATTTTTATTTTTTTTTATCAGGTTGATATGAAGATAAACAGTCTGAAGGAGGGGAGGACTGGAAGACTATCACCACAAGTATGAGCAATGAGCAGTTTCAACCTGGTAAGTTTCTCTTTTTTTTCACTGGTGATGGTTTTTCCCATCAGTGGTCTCATTTATATTTGTAGTAACATCTCAGCTGCTGTTGTTTTTTATTCTTGATGTGATATTTCTGTGTTAAATGTCATAAACTTTGCCTTCTGTGTTAACAAAACATGAATACTCAATATCTCATTATCTCTTTGAGATGCAGTTTTGTCATGGATCCAAGTATTTTCACTCCCCAGCCAATGCAGTTAGCACAGAAAGTTATTTTCTAACCCTTTAAGTATGTACACAATACTCACAAGTTTTGCCCACTCTTGTCAGGACTGGATGTTGCAGTGTCAAGAATTTTATGAGCTGAAGGGTCTGCTTTTAAAATGTTATTTTCTGCTTTTTTCTATTTTTTTTTAATCTAGAGAAACACTCATGAGTTTTAAAAATACTGTTCTAGAGGTTCAAATTATATTTTTAAAGCAATTAAAAGCCTTATTCTGAGAAATGTTTGCTTCAGGTGAGTTGTTCTTTTATGAAAGAGCTATCTGCGAATTTTTTTCCTCCCTAGAAGAAAATCAGTGCAATTTTGGCAGTGCTATCTCTTTTGGGAGGAAAAGTAGTTGGAAATGTTTAGGGACAATAGTCTCTAAACCCCCAAAGGGAGTGGAACTAGCTCTAGCATATCAGCGACACACACAACCTTTGTCTAATAAAGTGCTGGGAAGTGGTAAGATAGTTTTAGAAATTCAGAAAGAATTCAGATGAGCAGCAGCATTTAGTAAAATAACATGTTTATAACCTGACCTAAGAATTTATAATCTGGTCTAAAAATGGATTTATAAATAGATTTATCAGCAAAGAAATATGTAATAAGGAGTGGTAGAATTCTGTCAAGACTGGTCTTATCTGATCTCCATTTTAATATATTTATGTAAGTATACTCACAGATATCTATATATATTTATAGCTTGTGTTGATAAATGGATGATCTATATCCTGTATTTAAAGGAAACAGGATAGTTTTCTGAATTTGACTGTTCTATCAGTACTGACAATTCATCAGTTGTGCTTCACCATTGCACTGACTTTGAAAGTATATCAGATAATAATGAAGAAGTGAGAAACCCCCCCCAAAAAGTGAAGTTCACTGACTCTGTCTTGTGATCACTGGTAGGTGATTTTAATAGAGAAACACAAGGAATATGGCTTTATCCCTCAGGAAAGATATTTCTTTTCATATGCTATGAACTTACTTGGACTGTTGAGCTCTCCAAGCTGAATGGTAAGTCTACTAATATTGTAACACCTATGCTGGCTAAAACCCATGTCCTCCTGTCCCTATAAACCCAGTCACTGTCACACTCATTTTCGAAGCACCCCGAATCTTTTCTAGCTAGGTCCCCAGAATCCCACCTGCACTACATACAGGTATTTACAATCTGTATCCTTCTTATAAATTTGTGAGCAAGATGCTAATTCTGGGAATTAGCAGGTATTCAGTTCTTGCACATAACGAAGGATGGTCTAGTACAGGCTCCTGCAAAAGCTAGTTTTTGCTTGGATGCGTTTGCCTTGCTCTGTTTCTGCAGGTTTGGGAGTGCTTTTTGATCCAGAGTTTAGACTTGCCCTGGGACTTAGATTTTCTTGCCTTAACATCACCAGTTCTTAGTCATGTTTCAGGTAGCACAAAAATAAGGTATTTTCCCCGCAATATGTTTGAATTGCCAACTGTTCAGTCCTTCTCAAAGCTTCTTACTCTCCAGAAAGTGAAAATACATCTAGATTATATTTTTGGAGAAGGAGGAAACACTCGTAATTCTGTTACGCAGAAGAAATAATTTTACACATACTTACCTGCATACCTCACTTTAGGGTCCCTCTAGGATGTACCTTTCAGAATTATTTCAAAGACAGTTTTAAATATTTTAATCTTGAATTGTTTTAGTCTTCTGAAAACTCTGTCTTCTGCAGTTAGGCGAAATGAGTGCGTTGGTGAATAACAATAATAGTATAGCAATCTTGATATAGTTGGCTTTCTGCTTTGATTCCCATTAGCTATAAGAAGATTTTTCATTGGTTGCTTGGTTGGTTTGTTTTTACCCATGAGGGTGATCAAATCCTAATGCAGATTGCCCAGAGAGACTATGAGATCTCTGTCCTTGGAGGTGTTCAAGAATAAATTGGGCACGGTCCTGAGCAGCTTGATCTGATTAGACCTGTTTTGAGAGGAGGGTTGGATTAGATGACCTCCAAAGGCGCCTTCCTTTCAAAATTATTCTGTGGATTTGTGATTCTATGGTGAGCTTTGTTCCCAAGAAGTAGGAGAAAAGTCTTATCAACTATTTTTCTTAATTTCACTAACCACTTCAAGCAAATAGTTATGAAATTTTAACTAAACTGACATGAAATGTGTATTCTCTTCCTATTTCTTTTTACACACATTAGAATATTAAAATCTTGGTGATTTTGAACAAGGTGCAGATATTGGATAGGTAAATGTGCTTCCAGTAGATGTTTTAGAAATCTGTAAAGGCAAACATTTCCTTTAAAAAATTGCATGCCCTTATTAATGAGAATAAATTACAAATTCCTGATTACCAACAGGTGCCAGTTGGATCTAATTGAGGAGTAAAGGTTTTGAGAGTAATCAGCTTTTTTTAAGTTTTCAGTTTGGAGTAGTTTCTGTGATGGCGGGAGTGTCTAGAACTAGAGAGTAGAGCACTGTAATGCTAAGTCTGTCATCTGTATTTTGTGCTAATGTTGTGTTAATGTGTTTAATGTTGTGTATGGTCTCTTTCTGGTGAACTAGTTATTGTGGATTTCCTTAAAATACATGTGAAGTGATGTCATTCCACCAAGTAAGCATAAATATTTTATTCACACTTAGGAGCAGCAAACACAAGTGCTTAGTAAGTTTCATTTTATTAAAAGGTGATTGGGAGAGACTGAACTGCAAAAACTACTGAGGGGAAAGAAACAGAAATTGTAATAGCTGTATCTGGTTAAGATCTCTTTGTCTTCCCTTTGGAACAAGCAGCAAGGAAGAGAGCTGTGGGGAAAAAAGAATCATGAAACAGAGGGAAGGTCTTTCACCCCGAGTATGAGAAACAGACACAGGAAGCTCCCAAGGCTAAGTAACACTGAAATGGAGGTCTCGGCTGTCAGCGTACAAACTGCTTGAAATCGGGGATCAGCTAAGAAAAAACACTTTCTAAAACATAACTGTTCCGATTGTTTCTCATTTCTTTCAGAAGTCTTTCCAAATTTGTAGTTGAGAAAGGAATCCTTTACTTCATGAGATTGGAACTTGTGTTATATTTAAGACAGGCTAATGTTCAAAGTTTGTTAACGTGGTTGTGGCAAATCAGTATTAAGTAAGGAATTCATGCACAGGCACCTGAAACAAGTAGGGGAATACCAGGAACTGGTGTATGATCCCAAGCAATCTGCAAAAATGCTTTTCAGTACTGATTTTTTCAAACACTAGGATAAGAGGAGAAGCTTCCCTGGTTGGTTTTTGTTCAGCGCCACTTTGAGAAGAGCAGGCAATAAAGAAGCAGACCATGATGTTGTACATTTTCACAGCTAATATGCGTGTTTTCAAAAGACTAAAAAGGAAAAAAAAAGTGAAGAGAAGGCAGATAAGTCTCCCATGGAAACTCTGCCAGAGAGGCTGGTGACCTTCAGCATGTTGTGAACAGAAGCTGAGACAGGTTTAGGTAAAGGTAGATACCTTTTTTTTCTTTTGTAATCTGCAATTAGTATTTCTAATTCCTATTGCCCATGGTGGTAGAATAGAGCCTGTATTGAAGTTTTTGCTTCAGAAATGCAGCAAGAGTAATAATGTGACACAGATGGGTGTTTGAATTGTGTCACCATTTTCATAGCTCTGTTGGGTTTATTCTGTTCACTGAGGCAAATTTTGCCCAAAGTACATACAGTGTCCTACAGTTTACTAAACACAACAAATTGCATGTAATGTGAAATGTTATTTATCTGTTTCTCAGCACAATAAAATTTAACTGCAGTACTGTTAATAGTAGGGCTCAAAGCTTGATAGTGCAAGATGATAGATTATTAGCCACATGCACAGAAGAGCTTTCCAGTTTAAATCAACAATAGTTTCTGTTCATTACTGGTGTTTGTAGCGAGGAAAGTGTTTTACAAAGCTTGAGCAACCTTTTGAGAGGAAGACAGGGTAGACTGCTAAATGATCTAGAATCTAAGTTTCTTCCCTTAAAGAAAAGGATTTGAAGTGTTCACATCCAGATAGATCTGACCATGTGAATGTGGAACAAAAAATATTGGGGGAAAAAGTTATAGCAAGGACTTGAAGGTCAATAAACTTTTCTGTAAAATTTTTTATTTCACCAAGTTGGGAACCCTAATAGCATACGTTTCCTCCACAGGGTACGAAGATACCCTGCATATTTTTGAAATGTCTTTTAGAAAAGAGGATGGTTGCAGTTAACTTCATGGGCATGCAACACTCCCAACCAGCCAAAACCAAAACACCTACAAAATGAAACATTCAGTTCCTAGTATGGTCAGTTGTGTTATAAAAACTTTTAATTTAAAACTGAAATAATAGTAAAAAAGAAAAGAATGGTAACAAGAAATGGCTAGGTAGAAGAAATATAACAAAATTAAAGACTTGACTTAGTTTTGGTAAAGGACAAAGAAGTAACTAAAAGATTCAGTCTTGGGAGATTACCAAGGGACAAACTGTGAGGAAAAGCAGTTCAGCTTTGAGAAGACCACATGTTCTTAGGTAGTAAGATTTTACACACTGTAGCTGTTAAAATGGCAGCAGTTGATTAGCGACTGAAAATCTTAAACAAATTTTGGATATAGATATTTGAAAATCTGTTTATACAGTGTTCATAATCCTTTGGGAAGTCTGGAGTTGAGTTGAAAACTGAACTGCAAACTTTTGAGAGTCCCTCTTATTTCTGTTTTAGTCTGGTCCTTACTGTCATCTTTTCCAAAGATAGCTTATAGTAACTGATGTGTTAACTGTAAAAGTTACCAGTATGGCTATTTTAGTTTACAGCTGTACTTGTTTGTTGTTTTACCTAAAGGAAACCAAGAATGACTTTATGGATGTAATTTTTCTCATTTCCAAGAGCAGAATAGTGGAGTACTGTCTTAATGTCATAGGTACAACAATCAAAGCAATAATTCATCTCTGGTATAGTTTGTCAGAAGTCAAAGGAATTGCATCAGAGATAAATCTGGCCAATTACTGTTTAAAGGAAATGCAGAGTAATTTAATTAAAGAACTATCCCATGCCCCCAAAGTGACTAATTACTGAAGAAGTACTAGTCTTAAAAGCACTGTTGCCCATACGTAATGGAACATGTAGAAAGTATTACTAATGACCATTTAAGCCCTTATTTTTAGCTACTTCAAAATACCATCTAATTTCAGTCACTTATCTTTTCAGTTCCTGCTTGTGTGAACAAGTGTTAACTTTTTTTCTTGACCTTGATCTTCTTTTGGCATTTCTAAAACACCTGTCATGTAATAAGGAATTCATCTGCAGCCGTAACACTGATTTATAGTAATTAGCTTTTTTGCTGTCAATGTGTTTTTAAGCATGCTAATTGGAATGAGAAGGAAAGGTGATCTAAGGAAACTATCAGTAAACACTGTGATTAAGTATAGCATATTATTTATTTTTGTAGTGTAAAAATTACTCTCAGTTTTGTGACTGAGATTTCAAAAGTATTGTAATATTAAATGTTCCTAGAAGAAACTAGAAGATTTCATCTTAAAATATAACTATGGTCTTTTGACGTACAAAAAAGTTATATGACAGTACTCCAGCAAGCAGTATCATCAAGATAAATTCTTGTCTGTTTATTCCACACTTCTACGCTGAGAAAATAGAAGTAGTGAAGTTAGCTGTCTTCCCACAGGTACAGGCACAGTTTCATAAATAGCTTTTGCACAGGGAAGGAACCGTCTTAGAAAGTGCTGTGCTGAGACAGGTTTTTTTTATACCTTGACTTCTTTGTGTTGTTCTGGCTGAGAAAAGGTTCTGTTTAGTGTAAAGGGTTTTCCCAGAACCAAATATTACTGTAATTCTTTTGAGTAATCTAGAATTGTACCCTGGCATCAGTTGTAATGAAGTGTAAATATGACTCAACAAGAGTAAAGGTTACTGGAGCTATCGTGTCTACTTTCCTTAGCTGAAAAGAGCAGATAAGTCTACTTGACTATTACTGCGCTAACCATATGAATGTATTTCTTCAAAATCAGTTTCACAGGGGGCAGTTTTGCAGGGCTAGAATCAGATCTTCATGTTTGAGGTCTCCTTTTATTCCCAGATTGGTAAACTGAGTGGTGTTTGATCTAACTCTGGAGTAAAGATGCATGTCCTGTTCACAGAAGTGTGTTATTTCAATATAACAGCTACAAGACACTTCTGTTAGGATATTATACATCTGCATATTAACTTGCAGAAGATGTATCTAGGAGTGTTCAATTGCTCAGCTAGTATAGGTTATCAATTTCAATGTGATCAGAGAAGCTAAGCCAATTTAGGTTAGCTGTTCTCTGATCCTCTGTTTGAATGTACATTTCTAAGGCTTTTTTTTTGTATTTTCAGATGTTTTAAAAGTAGAGCTGAGGAATCCCCTGATTTCTCAGATTCTTCATTTTTTCAGGTTTGTTTCTTCCTATTAGTTTTCTCTGGCTGTCTTTGAGTCATCTTTTTGGCAGAGAAAGTGTTTTAAAATCAGTGGGGGACAGGTTGCTCTCTGATCTGCTAATTTAGTAGAGGGATGAAAAGGTGTTTTTGAGATACTTTGCAAACAGTAGGTGTGGGTGGGTGGAAGAGCCATGAAAGACAGGGAAAGCACAGAAACTCAGAAAGTAGGGCAAGGGTTGTAGCAAGAGGAAGTAAAACAGAACACAGCTGGAAAGAGAATGAAGACTAGACTAGTAAAAACATTACAAAGGTGGTGAGAAAGGGAGAGAGAAAAGTCTGAAGTTAAACAGCATGTAGTGTACCTTCAGTATGTGGTTACTCCTGCATATTCACAGGCATTTAGCTGTGTATTAGTCCTATCATAAACATCTTAAATCTGAACATCTTAGAAACAAGCAAATGGCAAATTATGCGTAAGTTATTTAACAGCATTTATCCATTCTCCTCTTCTTAAAAAATACATCTAGAACCACGATGACCACTGTCCAACTTGTGCTGAAGCTGTAACTTACCAAAAAAGACATGTCAACATTCCCTTCCCTGATGTCATAAGAACTGTATGATTCTCTTCCCACCATAAAAGATTTTTAGTTTTGGGACATCATGCGGATGTTTTGTTATTAAGTATTACCCATGTTAATTCTTGGCCTCTTTGTTCAACTGGTGCCCCCTTTTGGAGGGAGTTTTTGTGATGTTGATGTGATTGGACAATGAGCTAGATCTCTTGGGACTTTCATCAGACCACAGAACAGTGGAGGAGGTAACCTCAAGCACTAA
The DNA here is from genome assembly GCF_000690835.1 of Fulmarus glacialis. Lineage (NCBI taxonomy): Eukaryota > Metazoa > Chordata > Aves > Procellariiformes > Procellariidae > Fulmarus > Fulmarus glacialis. The sequence goes on along the minus strand of NW_009207293.1, from coordinate 31,016 downwards.
CAGTCCAGAGATATACACGTCACAATCTTTATGTTAAAATCCCACTGAGCTTTTCAGTTCATGCACTGTTCTTAGTCAGTTTTACCATTCTTTCAGTTCCATCTGTAGGGAGAAGAGGTTAGTAAATTCTCTGAGCCCTTCTTGTTGATCTCTTCCTCCAAATAAAGCCTTAATTAAAGCTCAGTGAAAACAGGTCTGATTCAGGGAAACTCATTTTACTTTTAAGAATTTCTCCATATTGTGCAGGGTTGGGTTTAAACGTTCTTACATTATTCATATGCTTTGCCATATTGTTGAATTGCACCCTGTCTTCAACTGGTTTGGAGAAGAACTTTAATTAAGTTCTGATGAGCATTTCCATGTGATGCATGAAGAGAAGAATGTCCTGTTAAGGGAACAGAGTGTCCCAGGTTTAACTATGCTCTTTATTTTTTATGAAGTACTAAGAGTATGCTTTATAATAAAATAAGAACAGCATGATACAAGATTCACCTTGTCAACTAACCATTCAATATCAGGAAAGGAAACATGTCTTGACCTATGCAGCAGTAAGTTAAGGTCCACAATCTCATGCCTGGACTTAACGAGTGTGCAAATGTACCTCTTCTGTAACTTCTGGTTTATTATTGATTATATTTTATTTACAGTTACTGGTTCTGAACACACAGCCATAATTGCTTTATGCTTCAATGACTTTTAATACTAATCCCAAATAAAAATTAAAAAAAAAGACCACCCCGTACAGATTTTATGTAGTTCTGAGACAGTGCCTCACTCATGCTTGTAGAAATCATTTGTATATAGAAAGAAAAAGAACGTCCTGAGAGACCTTTATATTGCAAAGTATTTTTACATTTGAGGCCTCAGATATATGCTGCATGGTCTATGAACTGAGTTTAAGGGTGATTTACTGCTCTTTTAGAGGAGTAGGCTTATCAGTTCATAAATATATGCTACAACTTTCCCAACAGATTTCTCCCTATCTAGAGGAAATCCCAAAAAACACTGCTCAAAATAAGTAATTATGGTCCTCTTTGTAATTTGCCTTGTAAAATATTCTTGTTCAAATACGCTTTGTTGTACCCTGCCTAGATAGTTAATTCTTTTCAAAGAGAATGCTTAGTTGAGTTATGTTATTAATCTAAATCTATGCCTCCGGCAACCATTCCTACAAGAAAATAAAATAAAATGTAGAAATGTTACAAAAGAAAAAGAAGCCGTATTAGCAAAACTGTACACTCTGTTGGTCCTTTTGATTCTACCTAACAGAAAAAGGTTGTATTCTCAGCACTACTGCATAAATTAGCTCTCTGGATGGCAAGATGGCAATATTGAAAGCAATTGCTGACAACAGTGAAGATTTAAGTTTGCACTTCATAATTTAATGTGCTTAATTTATCAGTAGGTTGAGATTATTATTCATTAGTCCTATATATTAAAGCATTTTAATTAAAGTAACTTTTTAGTTTGCTGCCTCATGACCTGGTGCTAGAGTTGATTTATTCTTTGTGGAGGAGACATGAAGCACTTCTCACCTTATAATATATTTGCAGAGGGAAAAGGAATATTTTTCCATCTTGATGATAAACAATTCATCTCACCATCACTGGCCAAAATATTACCTTCACAAGTCAATGTTTTCCAATGATATGCATGAAAAAGCAGCACTGCTGGCACAAAAAGATGTTGTTTGCCAAAGCTAAATGTAATCAAAGAAGAAAATTGAGAGATTTGGCAATACCTGCTCCAAGACAGAGAGGAGAGGTGGCTTGGATGAAGCACTCTTAAGTGCTAACTTCAGTATTGGTTTAATAAGGAATTTCTGTGAGGTTCTTTTTTTGTTTTATAAGCTGCAAGGGGTAGCAGATATTTTTTCTGTTATGATAAAAAATATTCTAACATCCCTGGAAATGCTTTTAATAACACAAATATTTTTGTCCTGGTCCTTGATCCTCCCTTCTAAAAAAAGCCCAGAGTGCTTTGTTTACATTTAATTGGCCCCATGGCGTACTACTGCAAGGACTAAGGGAAAACTAACCTCAGAGCAAGAGCAAGAAACATGTGTTGGCAATCCATATGAATAACCAGCATGAAAATCATTGAACTTACAGGGCTACTGCATAAATGGAAACAAAAGTGAAGAAAGAGGAGAGAGAACCATCTCATGAGGGGGAGAGCCCATATATCTCTGTGGCCAGAGATCCTGCAAGAAGGAAAGGAGAATACACTCTCAGGTACCCCCTCACCTATTTGGGCATAGGACTTAGACCACAGGATACTTCTGCTTAATTAATTAAGCACTCTCCAGTACAGGGGCAGTCTGAGAAGATGCAAGTAGGTGTGAGGACTGTTTTCACCAAGTGTCAGATACCTGAAGTCCCTTATGTTGCTGTCCATCTCTGTGCTTCTGTCAGGTAGCAGAGAAATATTCAGCAGGTTACCTGAGCCATTTTTAAACATTCCCAATTAACTGTATTAAAATTGCAAATTGTGAGCTCTTCTCTTTCCTCTGCTTTCACTGTTTCTTATCTCCTAATCTTCATTCTCTGCCTCCGTGGAAGTGTCAGATACCTGAAGTCCCTTATGTTGCTGTCCATCTCTGTGCTTCTGTCAGGTAGCAGAGAAATATTCAGCAGGTTACCTGAGCCATTTTTAAACATTCCCAATTAACTGTATTAAAATTGCAAATTGTGAGCTCTTCTCTTTCCTCTGCTTTCACTGTTTCTTATCTCCTAATCTTCATTCTCTGCCTCCGTGGGTCTT
>NW_009207293.1:3137-28240 GCF_000690835.1 Fulmarus glacialis | reverse complement strand
GCTGCTTCTTTCAGGGACGTTCCAAGTAAACTTGCATTTTTCTTCTCTTCACGTAACTTTTTTTTTTTAAATGTAATGCACTCTCTTGCGAGCCTCTCTTTCCTTTCTAATGGACCATATCATAATCAAAATTACAAATCTGCTATACCTAAAAGCAAAAGAATTCATTTAGTTAATGCAGGACTAGGCAGATAATGTGTAATAATTATGGCTAATGTGTCACAAGAGGCAATAAATATGGATAGTAAGACATACAACAGACATTTCCAGTAATGTGAAAGCTGCTGAATATATTCCTTCTATCTCTTCTAGTTTGTTTCAGCATGTAAATTTATCTTTTTAAGGCTATGCAGCTGCTGTCAGATTAAAAATTTATCTGCAGCCTACCAAGATACAGCAGAATTTTCCAGCAGTAAACTTCACAGAGAGGAAACAGAATTAATAAAATCAGAATATTCATTGGAAATAATATACCACTCCATATGAATCTACAGATGTCTAAAGCATACCTACATTCATGGATGCATGTATATTTGCTTTTGTGAAGGATCAGCTGCTCTCCAGGGTGATGATGTGTCTTTAGGAAGCTGATCAGAGTCCATTTCTTCTCTGCCTATTGATTGTGGGAAAAGTATCAAGCAAAACAAAGGACGTTTGCTTCTAATTATGCATTATTATGAATTTCAAATCCAAAGTTAGAATTGTATCTGAAGTAAATGGGTGAAATCCTCTGAGAGTATTTCACCAGCATGTAATTTCATTAGAATTCATTAAATCGCTGTAGAGAAAAAAGAAAAAAAAAAAAAGAGCAACCCCAGGGAGGGTTGTTCCTTTTAGTATTTTTTTTTCCTCCTTTGAATTACACACTTCAAATATTTTTCAAAGTTTTTCTGTCTTGTCTTTCATGATGGTTTGCATTGCTATTTCATAGTAAAGCAATACAGCTGGATCTAAATTTCAATTGAAATATTTTCAAGCTCTGAAAAGGTACAAATGTAGCTTTGTATCTTATCTCTGCACTCTACTGAATGTGTTTTAGTTCTGTTAAAATAATGTATTTGTATTGCTGTAAAACACTGAAGGATTGGTGCATATTAAATATTTGCTGCACTATCAAAATTAAATCCTTCTTTGGATCTTGGCATGCCGAAGCATTAACGTTTAACTGCAAAAGTTCAGTAGCTTCACGGAGTTTTTTTCTTTTTTTTTTTCCTCTTATTGCACTGCTAGTATGTTCAGATAACACTGAAATTTGAAGAAGTTCTGTGTAATCTCACTATTATTATTTTCTGCACTTTATTTTTTGCTTTTGTACTGAATTAAAATTCCCCTGGAACCCGAGTCATAATGCTAAAAGTGATTAACACTTGGACTGTGTGTGTGATGTGCAGGTAACTCAACCCTTCCATCTTCTAGAAAGAGAAAAGTTTGGAAATAAGCAGTCAGTGAGTCTTTTGACAAAGTCCTCTTTGGCTGCAGATTTAAGGAAGTTTTTTGTTTGCTCAGTGGAGAAAAAGTGCCTTTCATCTTTGGAATGATCTGTTTATTGATATTCAGGAAATTAAGGGGCAAAGGACCTAATTTCACAAGACTGATGTTGTGTTAATCCCTCTTTATTTCTGTTTAACTTGCATGAATTTCTTAAGAAAACATGGCAAGTTCTCTGACAGGTTTAAAAGGGTGACCAAGGAAAAATAGGTTTTTTGCTTGTTTGTTTTTTTGTTTTAGGGAGCCATTGAAGTTTGGCAAATATTAAGCTCAGCTCTTGTACACCTCAGCATGCTACTTCCTTAAATTGAAGTCAGGTTGCTTTATTGTAGAGCATAAGAGCTCCAGAGAGAGTTGCTTCATTTGCTAAGTCAGGCAAAGAAATTGTGCAAATCCATGTGATGGGACAGCTTGGGGACAGGCATAAATTTTGTTTTATCTTGCTGCAAATATTGGGATACCCATGCTCAGAACGTTTTTTGATATAAGCTGGAGAAGATGAAAATTGTCTTATCACTAATCAGGAAAAAAAAGAAAGAAAAAAACCCAACCGCCAGCTTTTTGGCACTATGAACGTTTAAGAAACATTTATTTGGAAATAACATGACTCTGTTGTTTCTTCAGGAAATATAGAGGCTCTATTGAGCATCTAGCATGAAATATGATAATGTTTGGTTTAATCAGTGTTCTAGCATTTTTTAAAACATGTTATAGTTAGAGATTGGCAGAAGATAGCAGACTGACACAGGAAAGTTTAAGTCAGGTAGAAGAGATGACAGTTTTTGTCTTCCCCATCCCAGGTGGAAAACAAACAATATTTTTAAAGGATTTTTTAATCAGAAAACCATTTCAGCAGTCACTCTCTGATTAGCATTATTTATAACATCAGCTTAGATGAGAAGATAGCAGTTACACACTCTTGTCTTTTCTTTCTGTATGGGTAATATCTATAAACTATTGAGTCTATGTCCTCTTCTAAAACTGCAGGAAGTATTGTGACCTTTAAGTCTCACATCCCCAAAGACACAAAACTGATAGTGAAGCCCAGGCAGAATGTCTCCCACATCTGTGGCAATTTATTACAAAATTTGGCAAAAATATTTTGACAAAACCCTTTACTGATCGTAAGTGTTGATTTCACATTCTCAGAGAGCTTTGCAGAATTTTCTCAAATTCTCATAGTAAATTCTCATAGGAAACATTTTGTCATCTCCATGTGTTATCTGAAGTGATAGACTACGGAGTACGACATTTGTTATTAATCACAGGTATAGTTCTTCTCGGGCATTCTGGCCAGCTTCTGTTTCAGGCTTTATGAAGGGTCAACAAATAGCAATTAACTTTTCAAATAGGGCCATTTAGGAGGATCCCAACATCTAAAATTAGACCTCGAAGCTAAAAAATCTTGCCTCAAAACTTAAATGCTTGGCTTTCCCTTGCTGTTACTAATGTTATTAACGAACCTCAGGGCCTTAAGCTCTCTTCTCATTTATACTTTCTCTTCTTCTCCCCTGTGAAAAGTGTGTTCCAGATGGATCCTCTTGCCTTATCAAGACTATACCCACTGCATTTCTTCTTTATTATAACAGACTGCAGTGCAACTTCAGTAATTGCTAGAGACAGCTAGGCAGCAGGGCTTAAAATGCTATGTGCAGAAGCAAAGCCTTCTGACAGTGTCTTACCTATTCTCTTGTTACAACTTTATGGCTGCCGTTCTTTTAGAATCAGGGCCATGTTTGTTGGTGAAGTTGTTTCTTAAAGTTTCTTTTGGTTTTTCTTGTAGTGTTTTTTTGGTGTTTGATTAATACTGTTATCGTATGCTGCCCTAATGACATTTCTGTCAGAAATGAGTATTTGAGTTAGGTCAGAAGTAAAAAGTCTCTTTCCAAGTTTTTTTTGTTTTGTTTTTGTTTTTTCTGATTAGCAGTCTTTTTTTGTGTGCCTGTCTCAGCTTGTCCATCAGCTCTTAGTCTGAGATGTCTTTCATTCTTTAGAGGTATCGTTTTAAAAAAAAAAAAAAAAAAAAAGTCATGTTGAATATGGAGGATGTGTATTTAAGCTGTGATCCTATGAGTGGCCTTTCTGCCCCTGAACTAATTAGTTCTTTCAAGTTCAAATTATGTTTTTTTCTGCACTAATACTTTCTGTATTTTAAACAGAGAAGAAGAAACAGCTTAGAACTGCAGGTGTTTTCATCTATGAAAGTGTGATTGATCTGAAGGACATTCGCCTTATAAAATGGTAGACTTAGTAAAGCTAAAGTTAGCTGCGGTTATCTGCGGTATTCAGTTGCAGAAGTGAAAATACTCTGAATTAAATTCAAACACCAGAATCCCCATGTCTTAAAAGTGCAATTAATATGCTTAAAATGTATCTCATAACAGCAATATTATATTATACACCTATGATTTACGTGACTATAAATGTAGTGAAAATAAGGATAGACTCAAGTTCTGAAAGCACTTAAACTCTTCTTCATTAGTTCTAAAGCTGTAATCACATTAGTGTATGTGAGTTCATTTCTTGCGTATGGACTTGAGCTGTCATGAAATCAATCACGGTTAACCTGAGCTGGAAAAGATTATAGGTGCCAATCTTGAGCAATGACAGCATAAGTTGCAATATATAGGTTTCTAAATTCATAAGTCCCCTTTTCTAAATGCAGAAAACCCTGGGATTAAGGTACAATTATGGCATATGGCAAGTATGGGATGCCTCAAAAAATTCTGAATATTTTACTAAGAATAAAAATTTTTTACTTACCTTTTTCTTTGACATAATTTAGCATAAGAAACCAGGATAGTCATCAGAATTGGCACCAAATTATTTTGAATTAGTTGTAAATATATTTTTCTTTTAGTTTTCAGAGAATATTCTGGGACTACATATTCTTCACCAGAAAAGAGTTCTTTAACTTGATTCTTCAATATTTAGACACCACCAGTACTGAGAATGTGGGTGAATGGGCTTTATTTTGAGGACAATTTGTGCTAAGGCTTTTTTAACCTAATGGTCTCATTGAAAAGCTGCTGAAGTCAGTTTTAAAAGTCCCCACTGACTTTGGAGGGCTCTTTTTCTTTGTTTCCAGGCTTGAATTAGGTGTGTTTGCCTGGGCTGAGTGAAGAGGTAAGGTGGATTGCAAGTTAGCCCCTCACAGTCTGGTCACATACTGCTCCACAGCTCCTCCTTCAGCTGGCACTGCTTATAGTACCCTGGCAGTTTTTCCTCATAGTCAGTTTTTCTGCCTCTAAGGTGACAGAAGCTCTCCTCAGAAAAAAAAAAAATAACCCTTGAGTCTTACCTTGCTTGGGTTACGTTCTGCCTTTAAGAAAGAAGAAGGGCTTTTTCTTGTGCATCTTCAACAAAAGTTTGAGATCAGTATTTTTGTAGTATTAAATTCTGGTAGATATCAAGTAACCTAATCCCTAGCCATTTAAGTCCATTTGCCCAGGTAATCACTGAACTCAGAGGGATCATCTATATTCCTGAACCTAAGTATTTTTTAAGGACTCCCTTACCGTTTTTGTCAATGAACACCTATATGGGATTCAGCCTTTTGCATCTAGTCAGTTTATTACTATTTCATTATAGGAACTCATTTACAAAGTTTTCGTTAAAACATGCATGGTGGTGAAAGTCTCAGTTTTCATAACAAACGGGAACATAGTAATTTTGACTGTTATTTAAAATACATCTATGTAATGTTACATATATGCATATAATAATGTTCATTCTTATTGAAGAATACATTACCACAAAAACGTGGTTTTAAATCTTGGGATGAATTCTTTACTTTTTTTTCTTTTGCTGCTGAATGTTCTTAAATATGAATAAAATTTCCAGTTATGATTCATAAAAACAGTCTTTCATGGGTATTTCATAAATTTAAGATGAGTTATTTCTAGTCCTAACTACGTAGTAGCACACCTGTGATTTCCCCAACTTTCCAACTGCTATGATGTTTGGTATTCTGAAGCATGCTTTAGTCTGAGCATTGACATATTCCTGTTCATAAAAAATGGAATTTATGGTGAATATGTAGAACTGTTCAGCTGTTTCTGCTACAATAGTATGGTTGGAATTTGTTAAGTCCTCTTGAATGTGACAGCGGGCCACCAAATAGATTTATAATACAGTATAATTATTTTGTTTTCAAAGTCAAATATAAATGAATAACATGCAAATTAGGTCATAGCCAGATTGTCACAGTCAAATGAATTTCTGAAAGAATATATTTCAGTATATCCTCTGCCCTTCTACTCTGTGAAAGCCTGCATAATAAAACACGTTTCTTTTTGGGACTTGCATGCTGGTTGGCTGGTATTAGTACCTTTAATCCTGATGAGCTTTGTTGTTGATTTCTTGAGTGTGGGGTCTAAAGATGATACATGATCAGTACAATTTTATGGACAGAAGGGAATCAAGTCTTTCTGAAAAGTGTAAATCCAGCATTTTGTAGAACTGGGCAGCTTTTCTTTTTGGAGGAATAGTGCAAGCATTTTAGTTTTTCATTCCAAAGATACATGAACATAGACTTTAAGTTTGCACCATTATTCTGTGTTAGTACTAGGTAATTCTGCACGCATTGCATGAAGAAGGACTTGCCTTACAGAAGTCAGTTTTGTCAAGGTTTGGGCTTCCTGAAGTTGCACATTTATATTGGAATCGGTGGTTGTGGTTTATGTGCAAATATAGTAAGTAGATTATTTATTCTGGTGTGCTACTTTCCATTTCAACTTTTCTCTTTCATGCATAACTTTTGTGTAAATGGTTCAATTTAATTATTGTTGGAAATGGATGAATGGCCTTAGGAACCATCAAGCAAAAGTTTAATTTAATTCAATTGCATTTATATAATGTTATCTGTCTGAGATGAAATTTCAAATACCATTGAGAACAAAGAAATGAGACAATGGTACAAAAAGACAGTTACAAAGTGGGCAAAAAGAGCAAAAGTGAAATCCAGATGACAAAAATGGATTCTAATTAATCTGGAGGAAAAATAATTGAGGAGACAAGTGTTTTCCCACATGCAGATAGCTGGATTTGGATGAAATGGTAAGAATGACACAGACCTAGGACAGGGAGCAAAGAAGACCAGAAGTATCAGCTGAAATAGTAACAAAGAGGACAACGCAAAAAGATCGTGTTATAAAACAGGCCGATGATAATTGTCTGTCTGGCTCTGTTGTGACTGTGCATTTATTAAGTCACTTTCACCCCGTCTTCCCTTGCTTATTGCCTTCTGACTATTATCAATCAGTCTGAAAAAGTTATAACTGCTTCTTGAATGTCTGCTTCCATTTCTGGTGTTTCAGACAATCCGAGTTCTTGGTAATACACCAAGAGGTAGTCAGACAAGTTCAGTGCACAGCCTTGTAAACAATCCAGAAACCAAAGGGGTTTAGACCTTTAGAAGACAATAAAACGAAGTAACTATGTCCAACCTGGCCACTGAATTGTGGGAGTTAAGATAAAATACGAAGATGAAGGTGGATTGTTTTTTAACTATGATGCATGTAGATGTCTGAGTTTCATCAGACTTACAGTAGAAGCAGAAACCGGTTAGGGAACCTCACTTTTCAATAATTCAAAAATGCATTTAAAAAATAGTTAGTATAAGTGCATCACTTCAACAAAGCTCAGAGGACAAGTTCCCAGTGAAGTCAAGGTAGATGAGGTAGAATAAAAGAGTAAAAGAATTGGTCTCACTTTTTATCTCTTCTTGATGAAACTTAATGGTAACATTAATTTATTTTGCTGGTAATTTAAATGATGGACAGCTTAAACCTATCTAGTGGAGACAGTCCACTTTGTCTTCTAATACAAAATACAATGAGAGACAGATGGAGGGAAGACGTCAGACTTTCCCATTGTAGTACTTGAATGACTATGGGCTTTAAGATTGCTGTGTTGAAATGAGGGCTTTTTTTTTTTTTTTTTTTTTTGCCTTTATTTTTGTGTAACACAGTACAAACTTATTAGATGAGTCATTTGCAAAAGACAACTTTAACGGGAAGGTTCAGTTCAGGTGTCTTTTATTTTCATGTATGTTTCTCTCTGAATTCCTACCGTGAAACAGTTAACATTCAGTTAGTATACTGATTATACATGTGTTTTCATGTGGAAAATGAAAAGCTGCAACTTGCATCATAACCTTATAGAAGAGTTTAGTAGTGTTCTTCACTGTCATCAGCTGTTTTAATTACATCAGCATTGCTTTGAGGAGTTGAATGGAGCCGTAGTAATATACACCAGATGAGATTCAAACATGTATGCCCATCTTTATTTTCTGCTTGTCATCTCTTTACATCTTTGATTTGTAATTTAAATTTTGATACCTAGCACCTTCATAAATAGTAGATAGTTTATGAAAAAATAAGTCCATTCCCATATTCATTGCCAATTTCTACTCTGCTTTCCTGGTGTGGTCTGAGTATACTACGGCTCCAGATTTGACATCACTGTTATTTTCCTCATAAGTCTTGTTTCTGCTGCACAACTGGTGGTGCCTGCTTTGGTGCAACTGAATCACAGAGCCATGTTCTGAGATTTACCGTCCTTAGTAAAAATTAACATTTCTATGAAATATAATATTTATAAAAATATTTCATTGAAAGCATGTAATATGAAATATTATGACTATGAAATAGCTGCCATTCAACATATAAATATTTAAGGATTCCTTATTTTGTGTCAGCAAACTCCTGATGTTGAAACTAGGAAGATTTGAAATCTCTTTCATCATTATTTGTTCCATTCCTTTATGCAGCCTAGGTTTAGTTTTTACATACAGTTCACTCTGCACTGCAGCCTAATGGAACTGCTCAATTTTTCTCAGATTTATAAACAGTTGTTCTTCTTTTGTGTGACCTTATGCATGTAGCAAGCAGGATTACTATAGGACATAGTTGTTTTAATTTTCTTTTCTAATACACTGCTGTAGTAAAGCTTTTTTGCTAGACCTAACTAAAACATTCAAAACATGAATGCCTGCACAGGGTCTTCATTTTGATGATCATTCCTGAAGCATCCCAGAACTACAGAAAATAAGATTGAAACAAACAATGGCAATATTGAAGTGAGAGGATTTTACTTTTTTTTTTTTTTTAATTACTATAAATCAAACAAAACCTGTGATCAAAAGTTTTATTGTCAAGTTATTTTAAATTCCAGAACATTGACTGGTTTGTATACATGAAACATTTTTTTTTTTAATTTCACTGACCTTTGTATTAATCTTTGGCTTTTCTTTCAAATACTATAATGTTAATAGATGTTCAAGCATTAGTCTGATCCAGGATTTTGTGGTCCTTGAAAGCAGGTCAGAATTTCAAAAGTAAATTATTTCAAGATCTTGCAAAAGTGAGTAAAATATATGGTAAAGTGTGGGAGGAATATTTAAGGCATTCTTGCACAAGAAAAAAATTGTGCAAGGTTTCTAAACTTTTTCTCTCTAAATCTGTGAATTTCACACTGGTTTTCTGGTACTTCTATAGAGTTTTGTTTGGTTTTGAATGTAGGGCTTGTGGTTTTCCTGCATTTCAGAACTTTTCTGTTGCATCACAATTACAGATTCAAAACTGCCTGTGACATGTGCTCAACAACTCTGTTGTATTTCTCTCCCCTGAATCATGGAATGTCTTAAACAAAAAGAATAGTTGAAAAAAAAGGTGCAGTTTTGTTCATCATTTAGGAATCATTACATTAAGAAGACGTCTGGTTAGTCTAAAAATAATGAGAAGTTTAAAAGTGCCGTCAGCACTGGCCTTTATTTGTAATTGATATGTAACAGCTTATGGAAATTGTGGGTTGTGACAGGTCAGTCTTGTTCTCTGTTTAACGTCAGTGAAAAATATCAGCTTGCTAGCCTTAAAAATTCAAGACTTCTGAATCAAAGATGATCTCTGAATTGAAATTTATCTTTTTTTTTGGTGGGGGGGAAGGCAGTCGGGGTGGAGGTTAGACTTCCAAGATCTGAAACAAGATATATGTCTGGAAAGTAAATTAATGCAATAATTTTTTCTGCATCTAATTATAATGAAGAAACATGTCTTTTATCTATCTGTTATGTCCTTGAATAATACTGTCTTCCCAAGATATATAAAGTAAATCTGTATTATATAATATAATATAAAGTCTGTGGTGTGAATGACCTGTATTCCATGGCATATGGACTGTAAGCTATATCAGGTAATCCATTCACAGCTACTGAGCAATAACAGCTTTCAAGTATTACAGATTGATCACAATTTCAAACAACTGACAAAAATTTAGATGTGGTATGATTCAAAGGTAGGATCATATTTCCCTGTACATTTATGCAGTATTCCTCTCAGTATGGATATAGTCTTGGTGTTTGTTACAAAACAAAAAAGCAGTGAAAAAGATAATTAAGACTTGAGTTAATTTCATTAAAAATGGTGATATAATAGACTGATGCACTTTTCAAAGAGGAATAAAAGAAATATCAGTGTTTTTTAGGGCAATGTTATGTTATATTAGTTTGAGTTAACCAAGTAATTTGATTTCTGAACTTTTTTTTTAATTTGCTATTAATTAGAAGCTTTGAATTTAATAGTTACTTGGAAACTTGCGCATTTGGTGTTGCTTTTTAAAATTTTCTCAGAAATAGTGAACACCTTGGTAGGTGTTTTTGGAAACAGATGGAACATAACCGAAAACTTGACTTGTGTTTTTTTTTCGTTTTCTTTTCTACTTCATATCCTGTGATATTTCATACAGTGAACAAATAGCAACAGTGAGCACTGAAAATACGATCTTAAAAAGTCTGTTTATAGGAAAAAAACCCTGGATTTTAGTACTTGACATTTCTCTTGTTTTACTTCTTCTCAAAGCACTTGTTGCCTCCCAGTTTTTTATAGGCAAGGCTAATTTCAGTAGTTCAGAACAAACTGTGAAAGTAGTCCTCGGGAAAATGAAGGTCATTTGATCAGTTAGACTGAAGAAGGTTATACACTTCTGAATCTGAACTGAGGAAAAATTACAATTAACTTAGAAACTTCCAGAAATGTCTTGTGAAAATTGAAGGAAAAAGAAGAAGGGGAAAAAAAAAAAAAAGGTCATGACATAGGAAGTTATTAGCAGGAAAGACATTTCAAAGCTTTAACTGAAATAAAAATGAAAGCAATCCTGTTTTATCACAGAGACTGTTCCTCCTAACTTTCAGTATATTCCTTCTTCCCACAGCTTGCAGTGCCCTGTTTGATTTTTAGCATCACCCACAAATGTGAGCATCAGTTTCCCTACTGGAAGCCAAAGGCTAGACTCTCGTTAACTGAAGTGAGACCAGGATTTTAGCCATCCTTGTCCTAGCCAATCCTTGTCCATATCTTGTAGTTTTCCTCTGGTTTGTTTTGGTTTTGGTTTTTTTTTCATTATTTCATTATTAATATCTTCATTTTTAATTTTACTTGGTCTGTAATTTTCAATGTGCTGCAGGCTGAGATATCCCTGAAGAGCTTTAGACACTGCTAGAAAAATCTGTAGGATCAGGAGTCTATTAAGTGAAAATTTTTCATCTTATTCTATGTTTATATTATTAATGAAGCCATGACAAAAGTCACACCTATAAATAATCTTTCTCATGTATGAAGTCTCCTCACATTCCATATAATACTGTAGATGGACTGTAGCCATCTAATAAACTATTATGAAGACTGAGATAAGATTAGGCATGCTTTTGAAAAGGTTATAAAATCTTAACTTTAATAAAATAGAACTAAAAGTTCAGTTTTTCAGCTTACTGGTACTTTTCTTTGTTCACAAAAATTGAATTGCATTTTTAAAGTACATTGATATATTAAAACTGAACCTAAGCAGAAAGGTTTTTTGATAAGTCATTTAGACTTTCTAAAAACTTCTAAGAAACTGTACCAGTGATCAGATTTAACCAAATGTAGGATAATGTAGTCCTACCATACAAATGTTTGACATTATTTTTGTGTTTATATTTGACTCAGATGTTGTTTTCAGCATTGAATCAATGTTTCCATCTGTGAAAATGGTTCATTTTTAAGCCATTGTGAAATATAGATGCATCTTTCACATTTTTTTTTTTTCTTTAGTCCATCAGAAAAGAAAAATTTTATATTGGGATCAATTACTTACTGGACTAAACGTCTGACATGAATCTGTATAAGATACAGAATGGTGAACTTGGTAAAAGACTGAGAAAGATTTTTTTTTTTTCTATTTCTGAACCTCTGAATGCTGCAGAGAGTGCATTTATGAAAACATTGAGAAAACCTACCCTGTTTAAAATTAAAATTTTGCATACATAGAAAAACAATTGCATACTAATAGAAAAAAACAGACTTTTGGTACACATGGTGATTAATGAAAATTGATTCTACTTTTTTAACCTTTAAATTAAGTCTTCCTAAATTAGAAATGTTTTCATACCCCTTATTTCCGTCCTACACTAGCAACAATTTCATTCTGTGATTTCAGACTCTATGCTATGGGATGCAAATTAATAGGCACTTGTCAGTAAATTGGTAGGTGCGGCAACAGGTTACCAATCTCCCATTGGTAATCCCATAATAATAATCACATATTAGATGAAAGCAAATTCCCATGAAAAGTCTACAGGAACAATTTCTGTCTTTTTCAACAGACAATGTTGTGATCATATGCAACAGACAAAGAAAAGATTCCTAATATAATATGTGTCTTTTCATAAAGCAACAGTAGGGCTTACCTCCCATGTACTATTCATTCCTAGTGGGGCAAGGGAAAGAAACCACTTTGTTCCAAGCAAAAATGATATCTTTCTTTGAACTTTAAAATATCTTTAAAATTAATGCTGCTAATTTTGGTTTTCTTTGTCTCTGATTGGTAGAAAGAAGCCTGAGTTCTCTTTGGCTTTGTAAGGCAGATTTGCTTGGCAATGCATGTTACTAAAAGGGCAACCAAATGACTTACAGGGAAATGTAATGAGACTTAGAAACTTAAATAATCCAAATGAGGAGTTCAAATTTTATTTCTGTGGGGAATAAATGAAAGTCACCAACATTGGACATTTGGTATTCCATCCATAAAGTTTGCAAACTAAAGAAAACTGTCATAACAGTAGTCAGCATCACTTCCAGTATTTCCTGCCCCACATTGTGGCAGAAGAGCTGGGAAGTTGTAAGTATGCAGGATTTCTATCTCCTAGAAAGCTGTGGTGGACCAGCACTGGAAATTTGGCAAGGTCCCTGGCCATTTGATACCTAGAAATTATTACATCACATGAAATAAGCCTGATAATATAAGGCTTGTCTTGTAACAATCTGGAAGAAATATGTCTTATGAGAACTTTTCTGGGGACAGTTAGCTTCCCACTCTCCAATAGATTTGGGGATTTGAAGAAAAGACATAGAGTTATGCCTCATGTTTTGGATTCAGAGGGAGCTCAACTTTGTAGAAAAAGAGGATAACCCAACTAGTAGAAAAAAGAATAAGAAACCATTATCACAGGGAAGTTGTCATGAAGAAAGAAAAAGTGAAGGATTGAGGAAAGGGTCAATAGTAGGAATGATCTCACTGAAGCTTAAAAGGTGAACTAGAGAAAAAAAGAATTGCTGGAAAAAAATTTTCTCTGTTGAGTGTAGCATGAATCATTGCAAAACAGCTAGACCAATTAAAAATTTTATGTGCCGAGGTCCTATACTTTTTCCTAATTCCCCCCTTAAAATGGGTGATTTGACCTTTTTAATATCCGCTGTTAAATTGTGACCTGCACGTAAATCGGAAAAAAACATGGTTTCAGAGAATTGTCTGCTGCAACATTCTCTGTCTTGATAACTTTATCATTCAAGAAGTTTGAGGCTTGAAAACAGTAAACCAGCCTGATTCCATGAAGAAAGCTCACAGCAGCCAGTGTAAACTGTTTTGCTGTTTTAAACCTTAAAGGATACTGCTTAGAAGGGACAGAGACCTTTCTCCATTTCCTTCGTCTAAATGACAGAGGAAAACAAATTTTAAGTGTCATGTTTTCACTGTCTAATGGAGCTTTCTGTATTCTTTCCAGAGCATGCACAGTATGTTCTGCAGCTGGATTATAATATATTGATTATGCAGGTTTTCTTGCAGGTGTGGAGTAGGCAGATCATTTCAAGATGCTGGTAGATGCTCAGAGAACAGATGTTTCTCCACACACCAGCTGTGTTGACATCTTTCATTCACCTTGAATGCTGGTGTTTCTTTAAGTGTCAGTTACTATACCTACCAGTAAATACTTGATCCAGGAGTATTTCTGACCACTTTCTGGAAGAACTGCATGAAAAGAAACATAATTTAACTATCCTGAATATATGCAATAAGCCATATATTGTTTGCAGGATGTGAATCCTAGTGGAATTTCAGCGCTAAATGCTGACTTGTCTAGCTAATGTAGCAGCGGATTAACTTTATGCATGCAAATGTTCCCATTGACATCTGCAGGCTTGATTGCAGGTTTACATTTAAACAAATAGTGAGCATTTTTATGCATCAGAGACCAATAGACATTACTTAGGTCTGAAACTTTGCAATTAGGAGTAGTTATTATTCAGTATATTCTTGTTGCCCCACAGGTATAGCCTATGAAATCCTCTTAAGTTATTTGAAAGTTGACAAATTGCTAAAATATTCCATAAAAATTGTGGTTATGACACACTATCCTCCTCCCTGTACAGTGAATTTGACAGCCTGCTTGTTGCAAAGTACAACAAAAAAAGTGATTCAATTGTGATGCTCACCGATATTTTAGCTTTTCAAAGCAATACAAAAAGAGAGTGAAATAATAAGTCGTGATAATACTTGAAATGCCAAATTTTGTGTTTATTATCTTTACCAAAATAAGACAGTCATGGCATGTACTTCTTCGAATACAGCCCCTAGATATGTAGGATCTGTGAGCAGACAAACATAAGTTTTCTTTATCCTAGATTCCCTTTAGCCAGATCCAAAACAGACCTAAGAAACCCGGGATTGGTAAACTAGCTTCTAAGTCAAACTCTGCTTTTGTGCTAGTATTGAAAATGTGTATATAGTATTTTAAGGAACTGAAATATCTTGATTATTTTATGTCTTGTGCACACCAGTTACATCCAGTTTCTGGTGACAGTAAGCATTGCCATCCTTTGAATCATGCAAACCATATTTGAAGTACAGCTTGGACTCAGACTACTTTACCATAATTTGCATCTCTCACCTATTCCATAAAAGAAGCTGAATTTCACTTCTAAGTCACATATAGAAGCAGAGATGATGGCAAGAAGAGCTTTTAAAAACAAAAATATTGCAAGAGTCTCCTGAATTCAAGAGTATTAAAACAGGCGGTCTAAGATTTCAAATTTTTTAGGTGTCTTTTGCCAATTTAGGGTCAACTTTTCAAATTCCAGTGTTTTCTTATCAGTAAAAGTGACAGAAAATTCATGTTAGTTATGTCCATATCTGCCTCCTAAGTAACAATGACAGATGTATGGCCCATACTTTCTTTTTTATTTCTTTGTTTTCTCCTTTTCTACATATCTGTTCTGCTGCTTCCCCCTTTTTCCATTGTTCCCTGTTCATTTGATAATATGCTTAGGAAATCTCTAATTGGTAATCCTGGCTAAAGCAGGACTTAATCAGCAGTAAAAAAGGGGGAGCTGATTTCATGTGATCCTTCTGCAGTCTACCTTCTGCAGCCTTCTGCAGTCTACCATTTTTGGTCACTCATTTCAGCATCCTTTACCCCTAAGAATCTAGAAGCTGTGTTTGCATTTAGTACAACATGGAGAATTATACATAAACTATGTGTTAAATACAGTATATTTATTCTGAGATCACTTTTTTCCCTGAACTTTGTAAAACATATATTTGGTGCACTCATATTCTGTGATGGAATAAAATATTAGTTCATATATGCTTCCTCTCTTAAAAAAAAAAAAAAAAAAAAGTAAGTTTTTGAGCCTTTACTGACAGTTCTCTGATGCTTATAAAGGCAAGTTCAGATGAGCCAGAATTGACGGTTATGAAAAGGTAACATCTGACAACAGAAAGATTGATGTAAAATCTAGAGTCAGAAAAGATTGTTTAACGTAATTTTACATAGTGAATTTTCTATTAGGTACTATTGAGATGAGACAGAAAACTTGTGTTCAAATGTTCCCAGTGCTCTGGGGTGATTCAGAAGACATTAACTGTGCGCCAGCCCTGAGGCCTTGCATGAGTCTTGCAAAGGTGGTGTATGTGTGGAAGCCAAGTGGGAAGAAGTTCTTTTAACTAGAGAGAATTACATTGGTCTTGGAGAGTGTTAATTGAGCATCATGTTTATTTGCAGGTCTCCTAAAGCATTGTAAGTGGGGAAGAGGAGATCTTAAGAAATTATCTTTTTTTTTCAGCAGATTTCAGGAATTTAGTGGAATTTACTATTTATGTTTTCCTTTAAAACAGCAAGGAAAGATCCATTTCCACTTCTGGCCATACACGAGAAAGCACAGGCATTAGATCTAGTTCATAGCTAGGATTCAGTCCACAGCCTTTTTTTTAATATTTGTTATCTAACTCTTGCATTATCGTCTCGTATAATACAGTCTCTATTACAAAGAATCACAGAGTATTATCAGTATAAGAGAGGTAAAATATCCATTGGCAAATGGTGGGATGGTGATGTTCTGTGATACTCTATATCTCTAGCATAAGAAGTCTTGCATGCAATAAGAGAACAGGAAGTATTCTTATACTTCCTATATTTCAGGTCATAGCTAGCACAGGCTCATGAAGGGAAAGTCTTGCTTAACTAACTTTATTTCCTTTTATGACGAGGTTCCCCATCTTGTTGACCAAGGGAAGCCAGTAGATGTGGTCTTTTGGATTTTAACAGAGCTTTTGATGCTGTCTCTCACGATATCCTTCTGGACAAAATGTCCAGCACACAGCCAGACAAGTCCATAATACAATGGGTGAGCAATTGGCTGACAGGTCAGGCTCAAAGAGTTATAGTAAATGGGGTTACCTCAGGCTGGTGGCCAGTCACCAGTGGGGTTCCCAGCATTCAGTTTTATGGCCAGTGCTTTTCAATTTTTTTTATAAATGAACTGGATGCAGGAATCAAATGTACATTAAGTAAGTTTGCTGATGATACTAAATTAGGATGAGCTGTGGACTCCCTCAAGGGTAGAGAGGCCTTACAGAGAGATCGGGATAGACTGGAGAGCTGGACAATCACCAACCGTATGAAATTTAGCAAGAGCAAGTGCTGGATTCTCCACCTGGGACAGGGTAATCCTGGTTATAAATACAAACTGGTGGATGAGAGGCTGGAGAGGAGCCCTGTAGAAAGAGATCTGGGGGTTTGGGTTGATGGCAGGTTGAATATGAATCAACAGTGTGTCCTGGCAGCCAAAAGGGTCAAGCGTGTCCTGGGGTGCATCAAGCACAGCACAGCTAGCCAGTCGAGGGAGGTGATCGTCACACTCTACACTGCACTGGTGCAGCCCCACCTTGAGTCCTGTGTGCAGTTTTGGGTACCTCAATATAAGAAGGACATCAAACTATTAGAGTGTGTCCAGAGGAGGGCGACCAAGATGGTGAAAGGCCTTGAGGGCAAGACTTACGAGGAGTGGCTGAGGTCACTTGGTTTGTTCAGCTTAGAGAAGAGAAGGTTGAGTCATTGCAGTCTACAACTTCCTTAAGGGGGCAGTGGAGGGGAAGGTGCTGATCTACTCTCTCTGGTGACCAGTGATAGCACATGAGGAAATGGAATGAAGCTGCATCAGGGGAAGTTCAGATTGGACATTAGGGAAAGGTTCTTCACTGAGAGGGTGGTTGGTCACTGGAACAGGCTCCCCAGGAAAGTGGGCATGGCACTAAGCCTGTCAGAGTTCAAGGAGCATCTGGGTGATGCTCTTAGTCATATGTTTTAGTTTTAGGTAGTCCTGCAAGGAGCAGGGAGTTGGACTCGATGATCCTTATGGGTCCCTTCCAACTTGAGATGTTCTATGATTCTATGATTCTATTGTACAAGCTCAACTACAGAAAAAATATAACCTCAGGAACCTCAAAAGCAACGCACAAAATTGAAACTATGTACTCTCAAATCAAATGGGAGACCATGTCTAGTAAGTATGACCAGTTCCACGTGTATTTAGTCCAACCTCAGTACAAGTCTAAATGTAGTCATCTGTGTTGAAAAGGTGGCAGAATACACTGGTGCTGGAAATCTCCCAGGATGTAGTAATTTACACCAAGAAGGATGTTTGAGTATGGTAGATATTGAAGTTTAGACAAGGCAATGGCAGACAATAAGCAAGTGCTGGTTTGGTTTTTGAGATTATTATTAGCATGCGGCTGATTTCTTGTGTAGAACGAATACGCCAAACAGCCATCTAAACTTTTATTCGAATGGTCTCTTTGAAGCAAATTGTCTTCCCAAGCCAATATGTTTTATTAAAAACATGTATGAGTCTAGAGTCATAATATATATCAAAATATGTCAAAATATATTGCAGCAGGGCTAGCATATCAAACTGTGTCTGCTATATTGACCTTCTATCTCTACGGAAGCTGATATTATTTTATTCAGTTGACATAATAAAGATATAACATGGAAAACAGTTGCTATTCATACCAACAGTACCTTTTCTGCCAACCCCATTTTCCACTCTTACCTGGCAGCGCTAGTATGGGCTTTGATGGATTTCCAGCCAGAGTGCATGTCTAAGTACAGACAGTAGGCAGTTTGCCACATTACTGCAAAAAGTACATAATGGAATGTGGTGCTTATGCTTAATTGTGATATTTAACTTTAAAAAAATGTAAGAAGCGTAAGCTTCTGCAGGAAGGGGTCTCTTGTTCGTTAAAGAACCATTCCTTTACTGACCTAGTAGAAGTGCACCATTTGCTCCTCAAATCTGTTCTCCTGAACCTGGTGGTTTCTATAATGTTTACTTTGTCCCATCTGCAGTAGGAAGTGTTTCTCCTGGGAATATCCAGTAGGATACAATACACAAACATAATTGAAAGGTTTTGTTGTTGTTTGTTTGGTTTTGTTTTATTTTTTTAAGTTAATATGTGAAAAATGCACTCACTAGCAAAGGAGATAACTTAAATAAAATATCTGTGGAGTAAAGTGAAAGTCAAATCCATTTGCTTTTAGCTTTTCTGCGTAGATCAAATTGTCTTCTAATGATTTCCCAATGCAAACAGCTATAATAAGACTTTTCTAGACTCAGCTAGGGAAGAGACCTGGATTTTTTATGAAGAATTACCTTGTATATTCATGCTTGTCTCACTGACAAGTTGCTGGTATTTCATTAATTTAAAAAAAAAAAAAAAAGTACTTTACAAAAAAAAAAAGATAAATAGAGGTTATTACAGTTGTTCCTAGAACAAAGTCACCAGCAGCATTTCACATCAGTTTTAAGATAACAGAGAGCAACTGGATTGCAGTATTGTGTTAGACCTGTGTCTCCATCAGTAAGGCCTGCGGTTGGCATGGACTGCTTCAAGAAAAGATGCAAGATGCCTCACATTCAACTGCTATGACATTATCTGGCTTTTTCCTATATCACCCCACTACACACTACGGATCTGTATAATCTTTCGATTGTTAAGCATTACTTGAAATTTGGTATTAGGGCTAAATTAAAGTCTACTTTAGCACATACAGTCTCAATTCAACACAGTGTTAGCCACAAACTGTCCAATTTCTTTTGCAGGTTTACTTAATTTCCTAGTTTCAGTGGTATGTCATGTCAATAGATTAATTAATTTTTTACTGTGTGTTGGAAAAAACACACTTTTATTTGTTTCAAATTTGCTATGTCTTTGAATTTTTTTAAAATCCCGTAGTTTTAATCTTACGATTATCATATGTTACAGTCTGGAACTGTTATCTTCCCAACACCAATTTATACTAATAGTAAAGGCTGATGCTATAACAAGAGGTGTCTGTAACTACAAACTGATGAGTCTTAATTAAAATTATAGCAAAGTTTTCTCATGTGATCAGTCATATTTAGCTTCCTAAATGATATACCATAGGTGTTTTCAGAACTCTTTAATTCTGTATGTGACCTTTTCAATCTCATGTCACGTTAGGCTCCTCAAAAATGAAGGTGCCCATTTCTTGACTATAAATATACTAACTTGCATTTTAGTTACGTAGAACAGAATAATTCAATATAAAAGCAATCCAATGTAAATTTTTCCTTTTTTGCCCTCTTCTGCATCATATTCAACATAAATTTGCATTGTTTCTGGTTTTGTTTAGAATTTATTTTTTGTTTTAATACATAAAAAGAAATTGCTAATGGAGAAATGATAAATTTGTTTTAGGACTTGTGTAACTATATGTACTTGTGTAACAATATGTAAAATTCAAAGGAAGTATCTTCATTAGGATAAAGATAGGGAAGATGAAACACGAAAGTGAAAACAAAAAGGAAAGGAGAAAAACACCTAGCAAAGCAGACTAGCATCAAGACAAAAGCAAGGGGGTTTATTTTTCATGTAATTCATAGGTGCCTCAATGATTGTTATTCCTGGAGATGAGAAGGATAAGTTGCGTCATTTCTGAGCCCTTTCCAATCAAGCTAAAAATCTTAAACTGAATTATTACATTGTTCAAGAAACAATCTGTGTTTAAAGCTTTCTGTCAAACACATTGTATAAATATTATTTGTTACATTCTGATAACAAGCACTGGCTTCTTTTATCAATTTGAGAAAATAGAAATGTATGGTATAGCTTTTCAAGGTGACTCTTGACTGCCAGGCTAAAAAACATGACCTGATTTGAAGTTTGGTCCAGAATATAACTCATTGTTAAAACATATGAAATACATTTTTCTATAAATAGTAGAGATCAAATGCCTTTAACTGGTGAAGACCTTGCATCTAGACATTTCTTACTATCTAGAAAATTTGAGGTAGTTGTAAAGTTTTCAGCTTTAGCTGGCCTGCAGCCAAAGGTCTAAAATTCTGAATTAGCTAAATATAAAATATATGGTATCTCTATTTCATTTTCAAGACAGTATTATGTTATCTTTCTATATGGGTCAAACCAACAAACATCTAAAGTGCTTTTATGATACACAGAGTAGAGTATGGGTATATCATGAATAATATGTGTATGTGTCATTTTAATCATATGATGATGTTGAAAGCTATACAGTAAAATTTCTTCATGCTGTGAAATGATCTGATTAAATATTTTGCATTTCCTTTCTGTATGGCATTTACGTGTTTAAGGAAGATAGACTTGCCTAGATTAATATATTTGTGGGAGTTCAGTGTTTCCACGGTTCAACGAAAGACTAATTTGCAGAACCTGTAAGAGAAAATTATAAAGGCTGTAGCTATAAAGGAAAATTATTGCCAATTCTTATGTCTAAATAAAATTCATAATTGGGTTTAGAACTTAGTGATAGAGATAAATTTGGTGCCTCTTCCCTTCTTGCCTGGCAAGACTGTGAAACCTGTACACCTGGAGGTCTTCAAAACTTGTTTAGACAAGGCTTTGAGCAACTTGATCTAATTTGAAATTTTTAAGAAGGAGATTGAACTAATTACATCCAGAGGTCTCCTCAACATAAATTTCTCTGTGAAAATGTCATTACCTTTTCTCCTCTTCCCTTGCTTCTCCCTGCCAGATAGCTACACAGCACTGGTAACTTCTGCCACACTTAAAACAGTAAATATTTATTTTGTTCTTATATCTAGATATCTAGAAAATGTTATTGACTGGATACCACATAGTGTGGTTCTGAGGATAATAGAGTGTAGCTAGAAGAAGTAATACAGAAATAGTCTCCAGATTTACGCGAAGGCCAAAATTTACAGAATTATCCAGAAAATTTATCCAAATTCCAGATCAGTATAAATCAGTGTCTTTGCACTGAAATATTGAAACCATATCGATTTAAGATTTTGGCCAGATTTATAAAGTGAAAAAGGAAAAAGATATTTCGTGTCTCTAGATTTGCTAACATCACCTTTAAAAATATAATGGAAGAAAAATAATGTTACCTACCCTGTTGATATATTCCACACAGGGAGGAGAGTATGTCTTCACAAAATCACAGAAAGACTGAGTTTGGTGACACTTCTTGACATTATCTGGTCCAAACTCCCTGCTCAAAACAAGGCCAGATGCAGCATGTTGCCCAGTAGCGTGTCCTCTCAAGTTTTGCGTATCTTCAGAGATGGAAGCTCCACAACCTCTCTGGGCAATGCGTTCCTGTGTTCAAACACCCTCACAGTAGAAAACAATTTTCTTGTGTACAGATGAAACTTCATGAGTTTTAATTTATGCTTATTACTTCTTGTGCCGTCAGTGGGTACCACTGTGGGAGCCTGGTTCCCTCTTCAGTCCCTCCCATCAGGTATTTATACACAAATAAGATCCCTCTGAGCCTTTTCTTCTCCAGGCTGAACAGTCTCAGGTCTCTCAGCTTCTTCTTGTATGACAGATGCTCCAGCCCTTTCATCCTCTTTGTGGCCTTCCGCTGGACTCACTCCAATAAATTCACACCTTTCTTGTACTGGGGAGCCCAGAGCTAGACCCAGGGCTTAGCAGAGTGGAAGAATCACCTCCCTCAACCTGCTGGCAACACTCTTCCTAAGGCAGTCCAGGTAGCTTCTTTAGCCTTCCTTGCTGCAAGCGTGGCTCATGGTCAACTTGTCCACCAGGACCCCACCTGTACTCGTGCATGGGGTTATTCCTCCCCAGGTGCAGGGCTTTGCATTTCCTTTTATTGGACTTGTTTCCCTTGTCTGAACTTACAATTTCATCTTACTAAATAATTTCTTCTTCCTTTGTATCACTATGTAGTGTCATCTTCTTCAATTGAAGAACAAAGTTATTTAATTTTGTGAATGCATGACATCTAAAAATGTAGTGCTTGGGTATACTCTTCTGTGAAGACTTTTAGAACGATCTTTTAGGTGTGGGAAATCATGCATATACAAAATAGTGAGAATTTATAAAGTGTAAACCCTGTAATTTTAAATCTATCATTCAGTCTGAGTTCTTCACGTCATAATTTCAGTGCTTAATGACACGGTTGTTTATTCTCTGAGCATTGCTTAGAAGTGAGTGCATGCTTGGGAACACCAAAGTTAATGAAATGGTAGAAACTTCAATCTATAGATGTTATAAATTGGCATTAAAGTCAATGAAATGCAATGCTTGTACCCAAAGACGCTCTGGCTGATAGTTTTGGTGTTTGTTTGTTGTTTTTTATTCTTTTTTCCCAGCTAAGATGAACAAAAAGAAAATACCCTGTAGGTTACATTTACAGGATTTTCTAAAAGAATATTTTAAAGTTTAGAGGAGAAAGTTTGGCTTTTAAGACTTCCCAGAGTAAGCTTTGTGACTTCTGGTGTTTTTCTCTTGTTTTGATTTTATAATGAAGTTTTTAACATACATTCCTCTTTTTTAAATCCAGTCCAGAGACAATTTTTTGTAGACTTTGTTGCATTATCAGACCATGAGAAGCATGAAAGGACTTGGCTTTCAAAGGAAAGAAAAGAAAAAAAGAATGAGAGCTTTGTTGGTGGATTCCTTAAATAATTTTAAGAAACAAAGTAATATTTTCTATATTTGAATTTTTCCCAGGAGGAGTAGACTGGAGTTCCATTAGTTAGTTGTTTTAGGTGAGACAAAGCTGGCAATACATAGCATGTTAAGAAGTCTAATCTTGGGATGTGGACACACAGTAGTTTACGGCTGCAATTATGATTCATGAAGACTTAAAAACAGCTGGGGTGTGTATGTAGTGGCACAGAGAGCAGACCAAGTTGCAAAACCCTCACGAAAAAATGGATGTCCTGTGCTGAACTGTGCATAGCAATGGCTATACTGTTATCAGAGATCAGGCCAGCTTGGTTCACTTCTTTGAGTGTGCATTCTTTCTCATTCCCTATAATTTCTTCGCTGCAGTGAAGTAATTACAGTAGCAGGGCTTTCTCTTGGATCTTAGTGTGTTAATCCATAAAATAAAAGTTAACTCACAAAGATGTCTTTGTGTATCACTGCCCTCTGTTCTCAGGATGACTGCAAGAAGAGTGTTGATGGATGGTTGAGTTTCATTCTCTCTCATGACAGCATTAAAAATGTTAATGTAAACCTTTTCAGACATCTAAGAGACTAAATCAGGAAAAGTAGGAGGGTGATACGGTGGGGGAGAGAGGGGAGGGAAAGGTTAAGCTTATTTGTGAAATGCCAAGTTGTGAGCAGTATGCTTTTGCTCAACAAATATAATGAACAATCTGGCATTTGGCTTGTGTGGAATACAGAATAGAAGAACAAAGGGCTTTGGGTATATATGTGTGCTGATCAATATGAGAGTATCCTTTCTTGCTCTACACAGAGTCTTCAAGACAACAGATGTAACACAGTTAAGTAAACTGTAGAATTTCTCTTCCTAATGTGTTCTGCTGGTCATCTTCCCGTCTCTCTTTTTTAGAAATATATATTTGAGTAATGAAACAGTCTGGTTCTTTAATGACGGTATAACCTCTCTTAGCTGAAACCTTTAGAAAAAAGTAGTCAGAAAATATAAACCCATTACAAATACTATATGGTGTTATAATAAAACTGATGAAACCAAGGGTTTAATTGAGGGATGGCTTTACTGGTCATTACGTCAATTTAAATTCTTTGACTTTTCATTCCACTAATATCAGTTGGTTTGCTACTTTGGAACTACAAGAATGAGAAGGGCCAGTCATGTGCGAGTCACATTTGCTACCCAGAAGCTTTCTCACAGCTGACTCTTTTCCTCCCTCCATCCATGTTAAATGGCACATTCTGCTCAAGCACAAAGGAAAATTTCTGCAATGCTGTGCGCTGTTAGCTGTGAGCTGATAGGGGATACATCTGCTCTTCTTTTTCCTGTCATATCTAGAGTGACATTGGTGAAGGAGATCTGGTAATGCTATCTTCCAGTAACATCTGCTGAAGTAGAACCTAAGGTATGTACTGCTGAAGTTAAGTCAGAGTCTTCTTTGCACATACCTTGTAACAGCCTGGGTCTTTGGTTTTTTTAAAATTTGAGAAGACACTCAATAGAATACAGTGATTCTATAGAATGGTTTTTGTGAAGCATATTGTGTACCATGCAAGCATGTAATATCCAAGCCATTTGTTCATTCAGAAAATGAACTTATGAGTTAGAATGAAACCAAGAGTTATATTATTGCCATTGAAGTATCGTGTAAAGACAAAAGTAGACAGCTGATAATTTTCATACTATTTTTTAATGCCTGTCCTGCCCTTGATGCACCAGAGTTTAAATCAAAATACTCTCACAAGGACAACAAACACAATTACTGGCATGAATCACGCAGAGGGCAATTACAATGGGTATCAAATATACTAAAGAACATCAGAAAAAACTAAGTGAGAGGTGACTAGGGTTACAAGAGTATTTTATATGTTGCCCTTTTCTATGTAGAAGGAGAATACTTGATGAATATAAAACTATTTCGACTATACTTTGATTTGTGCTATTCATGTGAACAGCAGCAAAAAACCCTGCTGTGGTTTTTACACATTCCCAAGACTGGGTCAGTGAAAAGGAACTACCAACTAATTACTAATTTCACATAATTGCAGAATAAGGTACATTGCTGGAG
>NW_009207293.1:0-3106 GCF_000690835.1 Fulmarus glacialis | reverse complement strand
CTGCTGAAAGCAGGTTCAGTCAGACTGTATTGCTCAGGGCCTTGTTCCATTAAGTTTTGAGCATCTCCAAGGATGGGTATGCCACAGCTTCCACAGACATCCTGTTCCAGTGTTTGACAACCCTCATAGTGGTCAAAGAAATTTTTCATTATATTGAGTCTGAATTTCCCATGTTCCAGCCTGTGCTTGTTGCTTCTTATCCTATTGCCATGCACCTCTGAGAAGAGACTGGTTTAGTCTTCCTTATACCTCCCATTCCTCATCAGGTCATTGTAGCCAACAGCAGAATCTCACTTTAAGCTCTTTCTTAAGGCTGAAGAAACCCAGATCTCTCATCCACATGCTCCAGCCCTGGTGACCCTCCACTGAACTCACTTCTGTACATCAGTTCCTCTGCCAGGGGCCCAGACCTGGACCCTGCACTCCTCGTGGGTTCTCACCAGTGCTCAGCACTGGGGACAGGATCAGTTCCTGACCCTGCTGCTGTGCGTGTGTAGGTGCAGCCCCTGGTGCAAGGGCTGCTTTGCTGCCTGGGTGCACGGCTGGCTCCTGAGAACTTTCTGCTCCCCAGGGCCTTTTCTGCAGAGCTGCTTCTGGCTCAGTCAGCCCTAGCCTGTCCTGCTGCAGGGGTGCACGGCTTTGGGGAACTCCATGAGGTTCACTTCAGCCCATTTCTCCAGCCTGTCCAAATTCCTCCAAATAACAACGCTGTGCTCTAGGCCGCGGTCCACTCCCCTCAATCTGGTGCCCCCCAGTTACTTGCTGGCAGTACCTTCTGTTCCATCATGGGGGTGATGAGGACACTAAACTGCTTTGGACCCAGTGTCAGTACCTGAGGGTTGCTACTACTAACCAGCCACTATTTGGACTTTGCAACATTGCCCTCAGCCCTTTGAACCCATCTTTCCAGAGAGTTTTCTTCTCACCTTGTCATACCCATACCGAGGCTAGACATCCCCATGGCTACAATGAGTCTATGGGTGATCATGTCAAGGGCCTTGCTAAAGTCAAGGCGTGCAATGTCCACTGCTCTCCCCTACACACCCTGCCAGTCACCTCATCACAGAAGCTGGTCAGGGTTGCACTTGGTAGATTTCCAGAAGCACAAGAGTGTTGTGGCTAATATGCCTGTCTTCCAGAATGAAGCTCTGATTGCACCATATGTGAGCAAAACAATGCCAGGTTAATCTTGATAAAAGAGGTAACTAGCTATTTCATAGGCTGTAGCACATGGTAGCAATCAGAGCAAGAATTCACCTCTTGACCAGTTTTGTGCTTAAATAGAGCACCTCTTTTATGGTTTGTTTTGCTTTGTGTAAATGAAGATTTATTTTTATAAAACCACAGGTACATTTCTTAGGTGCAGTGTTATGAAACAAGTTAAACTGGAACAAATTCTGCTCTCTCAACTTAAGTTTCTGGAAATAAGAGTCTGCACTGGAAAAGTTCATATGCTTCACAAGGTGCTGTTAGGTCAGTTGAGACTGACTGGTCTCAATTGCTTTGTCCCAAAGCCTATTAAATTGTCTCCTGCTTGTGCTGGTTTTAGAAATAGTGTCAATTTTATGTCAGCCTGAATTTGGGATTTTCTTTCCTTTCTGTAAATGGGGTATATATGCTCTGAAAGAAATGTGTTCATTGTGTATCGTGTTTGCCATTAAAGTACATCTTTCTTTTTTATTACTTTGTTTATCCATTAAAGGGCAATAAGCTTTCCCTCACTTTGGATTTGATTATTAGGATTTTATACTTTCTTGTCCATAAACACATCAATGCCCAGAGGTTCAGCGGGATAAGTTTTGGTAGTCATGATCTTTATCTCTGAATTCTGTTTCTGGCATAAGTGGATAAACAATAGAAGGATAAGAAAGATAGACAATATACATGATAATATCTTTGGTGAAGAGTGACTGTAAGGCGGTCAGTCAGTGAAAAATAGGGAAATGATGCCTGTGTTTTGTTCAGTCCTTACTCTGTTACAGCCTAATGCATTTGGTTGGAGGAAAAGATGCTGCAGCCTCTCCAAGGCTACTTGTGTTCCTCTCAAAGGCAATTAACTATTGCTGTCAGACTTGAGTTCCCAGAAGGGCCAGTGCAGTGGTACCTTATTAATGATGCTCTGCAGTAAAATGTGTAACGAATTGCACTGTTTCATTAAACACAAAATCTTCTTGGTCGCTAAGGGTGTATGTTTCTCTAGTAAGCTGGTACTACATCCCTTCAATTTTTGTGTAACAGATGTGAATATATATAAATATGTATTCATAAATATACATACCTAACATTTTAAAATTGCTTGTAAAAGTTGGATTGGTAAATACAAATTTGGTCGTTCATCTTACATACAGCATAATCAGGAGGTCTCCAGTACTGAACTTTGTGTAAATGTATGTGTATTGAACATTTTTATATTAAGTTGGTCCCTTTTTCTGTTCCTTAATATTTCTCTCCCAAAAGGAATTCAGGTTTCTTACTACACCAAACCAGACCATACCAGGGCATTCCTAGCAGACTTCGCTATTCTAGAAACAAGTGGTAGCTTTTACTCCGTTACTTAGAGTAGTAGAAACTATCAAATGAACAAGAAAGAGTAGTTCATACTGAACTGAGAAGAATTCTGAAGGCTAAGGCTACCAACCAAGTTGCTATTTTCCATTTCAGTACCCAGCTAATACTTATTCAGAGATTAGGTTTAAATACACCAAAAGCATCAAGGAATCACCCTGTAAATTTTGAGCAAACACTAGGCATGATATCTATAACTTGTTCGATTACGAGAATACGCATTTCTGTATTGGAAAGCTTTATATGATCTACATGTTGAACAATAAATTCCTGTGCCCTCCATGGAGTGAGTTCAGGTGCTGTGACACTGTTAAAGTGGCCACTGTTCAGCACTAGAGAAGAGAAGATTTGGGAAAACAGTGAGGTTTATATCTCTGAGCATACCAAACTGCACAGTTGCAAGAGGCAATTGGAAATCTCATCCAGCTCCCTTTCCCATGAAAGGCTGGGCCAGATAATCTTTCAAGGTCCCTTCCAACCTGGTGAAACGAAGTCATCTCCGAAACACTCTTTAAGACTCAATTTAGAGTTTTAGAAAGCA
>NW_009207292.1:150473-153695 GCF_000690835.1 Fulmarus glacialis | reverse complement strand
TATATTATATATACCAATATTTTAACCACAAAGGTCTCATAGGTGAATATTTGATGTGTAGAAGTTTTTGGAGTTATTTTCTTAAAAGGTAGCAACTGAGATAGATTGTTCTTAAAATCGGGAGATCTTTAAAGGAACATACATGATTTTCATTTTGAATGACAGCTCACTGCTTGAAAGTATCCTAAGCAAACTTTTAATTTGCAGTGTTGCAAGCAGAGCTGTGAAATGGCAATCAAAGTACAAAGTAAGTTTACAGAGTAAGGTTTTGTTCCTAATGCTGCCTTCAAAAAGGGCTTGTATAACTGTATGCAGCATGCACTTGCCACTCCTCCATGAATTCACTCTCCCAGTGCGAAAGGTCTCAATAGTTAAAAACCCACAGTGCCGGTCAGCTGCCTGCAGAGTGAGATGTGTTCATCAGACATCAACAACTTGGTTATTTTGCAGCTGTCACTTTTTCTTTTTTAAAGTTAAACAATAGTGGCAGTTTAAAAGGAAAAGTCCAGACTATTGCTTCAAGTAAACTGTTCTTCATTCCTACTAATAAGCTTAATGCTACAGTATGGCAGACACTCCAGGATTAAGATCTGTATTGTATTTATGTAAACCTTCCTTTGTAAACAATCATCCACTGTTATTCTACACACAGCCTCCTCTTCCTGAGCCATCCCCTGCTGAAGAGGAGTGAAGCACACAGGTTACATCTGGCTTTGTGTCTATTACTTTGAGCAAATGCTTCTCCCAGTCTAGTTCCTCTATAACACACTGGCAAGTCTAAAAAAGGGGAAAAGGGGGAAAGGAAATTAGTTGTCTTTCCAGATGATGCCTGATGAAATAGTAAAAGAATCACCTGAACTCGCTTCATGTGTCTGAGGAGATGCAGGTACGGAGGCTGCTCACAGTCGCTTCGTCACCACCGGGGCTTCTGAAACAGGGCATGCGCGTCTCCAAAGCAGGTGCCCGGACTGCCAAAGGCCCGGGCTGGCTAGGCACTTGTATCGTCTCTGCTGTGAGGAGTTAGAAAAAGTGAGTCTGAGGCATGTCCCCAAACAAAACACAGGAATGAAAGTACTAAGAATAACAACAAGCAAAGGCTTTGCATGCGCAATAGCTTACGGAGCTGTGACGGTGGCATTGCAATGTACTGAACCAGTTCGTTTACCAAACTCTGGATGTAGGATTATTTATATCCATGGCTTAATGACTCTGATTGCTTGGTGAGGTGTGTATAAGTGCCTGTAGCTGGTCAGCTGAGAACCTGCTGTTAGCCACAATATGTTTGTTAATAGATTTTTTCTTCCTTATAACACTGGGCTCAAGTACAGTTACTGATGAGCTTTCAACACTGATGGCCCCATTTATATCAGTGTACTGAACCCAGTTATCTTCACCCTTACAATCAGTGTTAATTAGACAGGTTAAACTTTTCAGACTTTCTAGTTTTTACTGAAATTGCCTAGATAAGGCAGACACCATCTGGGTAAGGCAGTGGTTGTAATTCTATGGGTCTCCAGAGCTTAAGCTGTTGTTGTCCACCAACTTTCGTAATTCTTTACAAGAGCTGCAAGCATGAAACTTCCAGTCCAGCTTGCTGTTTGGTTGAGCTATTCCAAGTCACGCTTCCCTGGACCTACTGATGTCTATGGCAGTAGTCATAAATTGTGCAAGACAAGTACAAATAGTCCTTCTTGAATTCATAGAGACTGTTTATACTGTTAAATAACATATACCTTACAGGGATTATAATTCTGTGGAGGGAGGAGTAGTTAGAATAACAAAGTCAAGTTAAACTATAAAACTTTAACTTTAGAAAGTAGCATTCATTCAAGAGTGACTCATCAGTTCTTTCTTTAAGCATCTTCCACAGTTGCAGCTTGAGCTGAGTACTGTTATAATTATTATTAACTGGGAAAGCTTCCAAAGCCAATATATAGAAAGACCCAGAAGAAAATATTTTGGTATTTTAACTAAAGCTAATCTCTCCATTGGTCATGTAAATGGACCAGTGTTTTCCTTAAAAAGAGATATTTCACCAGAAGGACTTATTTATGAATCCTAAACTTTGGAGTAACTATTGCATCAGTGGTTCTTAAACTTGTTTTCAAAGATACATAGTTAAAATCTTGATGTCATAATTAGAGGGTAGTACATAATTACAGGATTTGTGTGACCTACTCTCTAAGGATGAACCCTCTTCTAACAAAGTTCTTGCCACTCATCACTTAACTCATGTTTCACTTGAACATGGCTGTCCTCACTTATCCTAACAGGTCTCCATTTGGAGGCCAGCTAGAAGATGTGCACAAGAAATGCCTCGAAGAACCTCTCCTTGTTTACGAGAGACCGTACTGGTATTGTCTCTGCTCTGCAGTGCACAATTACCACAGACGCACAGTCCACATGCAGGTTTTCTACTGACCTGACTTTCTCTATTCCTTTCAGTCCTTCCGAAAATGGGATTGAGAGGCAAGGGCACTAGATACGTTGCAGCCTGCATGTTCACGTGCTGAGCAAAAAGGAGAGCGGACTCTGCAATGGCCTGCAATCCTGCATCTGGATTGCACCTGGCTAATCAGTGACTGTTGCTCTTCACAAGTTCCTTCTCTCCAGAGATGGTCTTTTGGGGAACGAGGGGGTATTTAACTACCTTCTGCCAGCTGGACCTGGAAACTATAAAAGCGTTTTTTTCCCCTTAAAACTTTCTGGAATCTGCCATTTCAGAAAAAATACTTCACAGCTTTCATCGCAAGCTTGGATCCTAAACTACTAGGTCTTCAACTTTCTGGGCCTGAACTTTAAGGGAAGCTTAGTTCTGTTCTTGTGCTAACTCCTCTTCCCATTCCTCTGGCATCAGGATTTAAAGGAAACTTTGAAAAAATTATCTTTGTTTAAGACTGAAGGGAAAACAATCTCTATTCCTGCTTGGGACAAACTTTATTCCCATGGAGGAAGCCATCAGGTAGCTGCTAGGATTTCCATGCCAAAAGAGAGCATGCCTGGGTGAGAAGCTAGCAGGCGGGGCGGGGGGGGCAGACCTGTTGACAAAGGTGCTTACTTCAGACACAAAGTGTGTGGAAGAAGTTGGCCTCCAAGACTCTTCTTCCGAGACGCTTTCCAACCGAGACATACCATGCCCTTCCCAGCATCAGCTTCCTTTTCGCCACACGGCGTGAAGGTGAAGCCTCAGTGCCAGCCTGCCATCCCCTGCCAGCAGCACAG
>NW_009207292.1:132217-150434 GCF_000690835.1 Fulmarus glacialis | reverse complement strand
CTCGCTGCCAAGGCAAAGCGTGCCGGGGGACCGTCCGATGCCTGCAAGCAGAGCCTGTGCCGCTGCGTCCCTGAGCAAAGAGGAGCAGTAGCAGCAGCAGCCAGGCAGCTCGTAGCAGTGAGGACTGCCGCAGGCTGGAAAAGCAGCCCTCGGTTTCGGCAGCCAGTACTTTTTCTTCCTAGAAATACATTTCATTACTAAATTCTTGGCTAAAAGCGGAGGGCACCGATCCTAAAATCACAGTGTGCT
Source organism: Fulmarus glacialis (assembly GCF_000690835.1). Taxonomy (NCBI): domain Eukaryota; kingdom Metazoa; phylum Chordata; class Aves; order Procellariiformes; family Procellariidae; genus Fulmarus; species Fulmarus glacialis. The sequence goes on along the minus strand of NW_009207292.1, from coordinate 150,185 downwards.
TAGGGTTTTGCTATCGCAGCTCGGGAGGAGAGGAAGCAAGCGCTCCAGCCAAACTCCCAAAGTGATTGTTTCGGAGGAGCCGGGAGGCCCAGGTTGCCACTACAGGGGGGAAATTAATAGCTTGGGCAGGCCAGCCTGCAAGAGGAGACGAAGCAAGCCAGTGCACAAGTCTCTGGAGTAGGTATCAAAAGGACTTTAATTTGCCTGCCCTGATGTCATGTCATACTCTGTCTCATGATACTCAGTTACAGGACGGAGGAAGCAATACTTCTACGGGCTCTGGAAAGGGATTGTCGTATGTTTGCATTTGTATGAGCTTTCAAGTATGTAAGGGTATATTCATGTGGAAAGTTAGCCCTGATGGAAGGAAACATGCGGATGCTCAGCGGGGACATGGCAGGGAGGAAGGAGTGTTTTCTCTTATATATTCCTTTTCTTCCTTCACACATAAGCCTATTTGAGGTTTCCCGGACAGAATTTGAAGGGAAGAAAAAGAAGCAAGTTTCCATCAGGAGCACTGGGTTATAATGAACCTGTACTGTGGAGGGTGTGGATGAGATGTAATTCCGAGCATGCTTCCACCATGCAGCATGGTACTCTGTGATCCATGAGCAAAGCCTACAGTTAGGTAATGTGCAAAAGCTGGGAGAGAAAATGACTGAGAGAGTACCTGACTGCTAAAAGCTGCATAGCTTCCAGAGGAAAAATACCTGTTTGACAACTCTCTCAGGCAGTCTAATAAGGGGAAAAACCTCCCATTCCCAAAAATTCCTGCATTATAGATGAGAGAGCTGAAATCAGGTGGGAGCTAGGAAGTGACTGCAAATGAGTAAATAACAAATATGTGTGCCAGCACATGTATCGTCGGAAGAAAGTGAATGTCTCTGTGGCTTTCTTTAACCATCCAGGTATGTAGCCCTTAAGAGGAGGACAGCAGACATTTTGAGAGAGAAGGGGTCTTTATTTTATCTTGCTGTGGAAAGTAAAAATGAAAACCAATGGATGCCGCGTGCTGCAGCTCTGCACTCCTCCCTTACATTGTCTGCCAGGCAGCGCAGAGCGGGCAGCTGCAGGCTGCGAAGCACTGGGAGCGCTTGAAGTATAAACCTATGTACTTGTGCGAGTAAAGCCCGCAGGCTTCCTTGCTTTCCTATTATCCCTTGAAATAAGGGTTAGGCACGCAGTGATGGAGGGAGTTGCGTCGGGGACCTGAAGGCTCCCTCCTTCAGAAGGAAGGCGGGAGGCACCCATCTAATCTGCGGGTCTCCGTACCGACACAGGTGCTCGCAGGCGGTGCTGCCACAGCCCTGCATCAGAAACATGACCTGCCATGGAGCCAGCCTGCGCGGCGTGCCTGGTGCCCGCCCAGCCGATTGCTGGGTGAAGCTGGGCTGCAGCCCTGCTCTTTCACAGCAGCGTGGTCGGTCATGCTGTGTAATACTGTGAAATGCAAAAGAAATCTCAACAGTAATTTGGATGCTTCGTGGGACACCAACTTGAGTGCAGAGACCCTGCAAAAAGAAATGTGGGTCTGGAAAGTGACAGCTGCCCTGTTTTTTTTTTTGCATGAGTGAAAGCAAGACTCCTGAATTTGCTAATCAGCCTACTTCACTAGCTAGTAAAACATCAGTCCCTTGAATAAAAATTTACAGCCTTCAAATCAAAAAAAAGCCATGTTTCTCCTCCTGCCTGCAGACTTTTCTCAATGGAGTTCTCAGAAACTCTGCTGGAAAAAACTGATTTTCCTCTCTAAATCCTCATGTAGCAGGACAAAGTGACAGGCACTAAACGTGACAAATCCAGAGAAACGGAACCAAGTAAGTGCTGGCTCAGTGCCTCTTGCCCCACAGCTTCCCTAAGCACTTTTCAGTTTCATTTTTCTACACACATTAAACAGCTTCTTCCTGCTGGATAGTTAAAATTTGTTACTTGGAAGACCAGAGAGAGTATGCAACAGAGCGGCTCTCTCGATGGCCTGGTGGATCTGGTTTTCCTGTGTAAATGACCATAGTTCACATTCCTGTTCCCATACATCTATTTTGTATATAAAAGGGAAGGACTGTGCATGCAGAAGCTGTGAAGAAAACCCGCTCTGCTCACTCTGTCTTCAATCAGTAGCCTGAGGGTTTGTCTGATTGATGAGTAACGCTTTTTCTTACCAAGTCTGATATGAATCAAGCAGAGTGGGGTCTGGCAGCAGCATTTCCCACACCTCTGGGAAAGCTCTGCCCGACAGCCGTGCTCTCTCGCTCCTGCTCTCGCCCTGCTTGGTCACACCTAGCAGCCCCGTGTTGCCTTTGGCAGGCAGAGCAGACAGGCAGGAGTACCGGGAATTTCTCCCAGCCGGTGCCTCTGAGAGGCTGGATCGCCCAGCAGGGCTCTGGCGGTGGGAAGCATCCCTGGTGCCCCCCACCGGCGTCCTTCCCCATTAAGGAAAAAGGCAGTAGACATGGACGCGAGTGTTGGATGCTTGCACATAAAGGGTTGGACAAAACCATTCTTCAGAGATGATCACGGCTCTACGATTTCTTTGGCAGGGGTCAGAGCACCAAACGAAAAACTGCAAGCCGGGGAAACTTGTATCAGCTTAGAGCTGACAGCACGGTGGAAACGTTCTCAGCTGATGCGCTGGTGTGTCAGGCTCAGGTCCCTCTATGACCCCTACGAAGACTGCGCATTTCAGGTGCACGTCCTCGCTCCCACCTGTCGTCCCTTTCATCCTAGCTCCCTTCTCACTCCTCCTGCCTGTTGCCCCAGGCAAGCAGACCAGGAGGAGATTGCACATACATGGTAGATGGGTCAACCCAGTGGTTCTCTTCTCTCATCTGATACATGAAACAACATTTCAGGTCCCAGACATCACTCGTGCTTTTGGGTTAGTCCTCAACACCTACAGAGTACAAACAAGTATGAGCTAGCCCCAGGGTTTTCTCTACATTAAATGTGGTGTTTATGCGATTTGTGGGAGTGTATAACAGAGTAGGAGGCGCTCACCTAAGCTTGTAGTTTTGCAAGTCAGTGCAATGGGCTAATAGCATCATAGCAATAGACTTGATCCCTATAGCTAGGGCCAGCTGCTAAGCCAAAAGAGAGAAGGCAAGGCTGACAAATTTTTTCCTTGTTCTGCATAAATAATACAGGCCAGCCAGCAAGTCAGCAGGGAACTGCTCACCCAATGCAAATTGGCAAAGATGACAGCATCCCCGTGAGAGGATTCAGGAAATTACGTTGAGGCAAAAAGCTTCCTAGACCAGTTTCTTCCCATTTACTAGGGTTTAAGTGCTCCAGTGTCAGTTTTCCTCTTAAAAGTTTTTTCAAGCAAAACTTCTTGCTATTTCATAGATCAATATTACATACTGCTGTTACTAATGTCTCATGAAACTTTGTCCTTGAAGGAGCTACCCAGAAAGCCAGCAGCCCAAGGGGACAGGCCAGCCCTCAGGAAATGATAAAGACAGAAGTGGGACTAATCCTCTAAGGGTGTAACCCCGCTCACCCAGACTCAAGACAGGTGCACGAGACTGGAATAAATGTGGAGAAGGGCGGCACGAAGAGCAAACAGAGGCTCTAACCAGAACTGGGCTTTCAAGTGAGCATGAGTTCATCTCACAGCATGGGACCAACAACCACAAATTGCTATCCAGCACTTCACATCACTTTTCATATCACATCTCTCCTGTCTTTTTCCCTTTTTACTTCTGAAGCAGTGGGAAACTGCTAGCAGGGCTTCCCAGGAGAGGCAGAAGGGGTATTCCTTTCCTTTTTTTTTTTTTTTTTTTTCGTCCAGAAATAGTGGGGAAAAAAAATCCCCAACGACCATAAACGTGTTTGAGAATGATGAGAATGTGAAGCTGTTTGGATAAATTAGTCTGCAGAGCTGTTACAGGAACTTGATTCAAATGCTGTGAAATTGTACTATTTGCCAATCCTTTTGTTCAAGCACTCGTCTGTTCCAGGCTAATGAATTTGTAAGTTTTTTCATTCTGCCTAAAAGAGAAAGGAAACAGGTTGCTGTAATACCTGCGCTGTCTGTGGATGTTATTTTTTTCTTTTAATTTGAGTTACAGTGTAGGAGGACAAACTCTGATCATAGGACTAGCAGTTAGAGTTTGATTAAGGAGTAAAGTCACTGAGAAAATAAATTACTATGCTAACATAAAATGTGGTAAGGAAGAACAAGAATTATATATGATTGTAAGTGATTAATGCAAAAAAAAAAAAAAAAAGAAAAAAAGAAGGATGGAAAAGAGGTATTTGTTTCCCTCAGTTTAGGAAGAGCCCATACATTGTGCTATTGGCAGAGGTGAGCTGTTGTGCAATGATGTAAAGAATTTTAGCAGGAAGAAGTCGCTTTTTCCTGAATTAAGGGAGTAATCTTTGATCCTTCCCTCCCCAGAAAGGACCAGTACAAGCCGGATAAAGTGTCTGCAGCGTAACATGAATGGCATGCGTTCCTGTTAGGACATCTCGGTGCGTATAGCCATACATCAGCCAAAGAGACCAACCTCCTGAGATGTTAAACACTTGGTTTCTACAGGTCTATGCTTTGCCACTAGAAGAACTGCCATAATCAAATTTCTTTGCTTCAACTCACAGTGCCAGGAGACCTTTCAGAATTTTCTTTCCTTCTTATTTTCCTTTTTCTCCTTTCTGAGGAGTCTTTGTATCGCTGTGACGGATGCACTCCACCCCTTAACCAAACGAGCAGTAGTTTGGTTCAGGCTCCAAAGGAGGCAAAGGCCTGAGCCGTAGCCAGGCCAAGAACTCCTCTAGTTTCAATCTGTTCTCTGAAAACCCACAAAGGAGCGGAGTGACACAGTGAGCATCGATGCATACGAGCTTGGAACACCGAGCATGCGATTAACGCATGAATAGCGGGTGGCTTTTCCAAGACTCATTTATCAACGAACAAAGAAAGTTGTGGGTACAAGGAGTCTCATGCATACCTTTCCCATCACGTGTAGTTTGACTACAAGCCAACCACTTTATTCCGTAAATATGACAGCCTAAGTGAGCCTTCTTTGAGCTCTCCCTGCTAGGCAGCATGGCTGCATGGCGGTGATCTCCCCTTGAGCTGGGACACCCCTCAAGGTTGCTCCTCGAGGCAGAGAGACCTTTTACCAACGGCAGACCTTTGTTAAGTGACCGATATCGCGCATAACCTTCTAGTGTGGTAACTTTGATTTTGTCTTGGTAACTTTGATTTGTGCCTTGGTAGTTTTGAATCATTGTTCAAATGGTTGTGCCGTACAGTAATAGAGTGAACTTTGCCATCGAACTTTGTTAAGTCACACTTTCACAACACCATATTAAAACCACTTTTGCTCACATCTTTGACAGTGGTTCTTTAAGCAATCTAAATCACCCATTTGCGACAATTGCACAGCTTACGAAGTTGTTAAGGCCAGAACAAAGCAGAGCAAATCAATCATTTCTCCATGTTTAATGAAGTGATCAAAGAAAGAATGAACATACACACTCAAAGTGAAGTGGATGCTCAGAGGTTTCAACAAGACAGACTCTTGTTTGGGAATAGAAACCACTATTTTTCTTTCTTACGATGCAGTTATTTATTTTCTGGGAATCTGACATAATGTATACTGAAGCAAATTTATCTTTCCTAATAGCTTGACTACCACATGGAATTTCAGCAGCTATATTAAAAAAAAAAGCTATATTATTGATCCAAAAAATAGCTTAAAATGACAATGCTAAAAAAGGAAGAAAGAATCCTTATTCTAAGACATCACTCAATTACTGTTAAGGCTGTAAAGGTCTTGCAAACGGAGCAAGATCAAAGAGCATCACTAGAATTAAGTGCATAGCATTAACTATGATATCTGTGTGTAAAACACAGCAAATTAGATGTGGGGTTTTTGCCCATGCCCCAAAACCCTTCTGCAGGAATAAACCAGCATTGCTCATCCTTCTATTTTTAATCCAGAGAAAAAGAGTGAGGAAGAGGAGAAGATCTGACTCCTAGGCCTGTCTACCAACCTGCTAATACCCCTAGCATATGGGGTACTGCAGCACACTGGTGTAGGAGCTTAGTGGGTAATCTGGGACAGTGGTAACAGGGGCTTCTCCTTGGTTTTAATCCAGCCAGGCAGTACAACCGCAGCAATGATACACAGCAGCACTGCACCAGCTCAGCCAGGCTCTGAGCAAGTATTTGGCAGTTGAAGTTCATCCTCCTCCAGTTTCTTTGCTCTCAGTGCCAGCTGGTGGAGTTTTAGCCAGTAGGGTCTTTCTGGCCCTAGGCATGCTCTGCCCAGAAAACCCTGTGGTGCTGAAGGTGCTTCCTGCGTGCCTGGGTAAGTAAACCGCTGTGTTGAATTAGCATTTGCAAGCCTCACCTAAGCTGCAGGGCCAGTTGGACTTTGCCATGAGACAGCCAAGTCATAAGTTAGTTGCCCATGCCCCAAAGTAGGCTATATCTGTTTTTATGTCAAATTTTGATGGTAAGCTATTCTGATAGTTGTATAGCAGGTATGCTTTGAATGTATTTCCCCCCCCGTCAGCGTACCAAGCCATATTGCAGGCTGAGGTCTTCTGTTAATTCACTGCAGTATAATTTTTCCCTTAGAGTATCAAACCATAAAAACGGCTTATAGAAAATCTTGGCAAAAGTTACTCCCATTTATCCAAACACAGCAACTATTCAGTGTGATAAAGAACAAACAAGGATCAGTGGTTTGCTGCTATTCCTAAGTTACAGATAGAAACCCAATCATTAGTTATTTATGTATCAGCTGAAATCTGAATGTTTTTTCTTAGTGGTCTCCTTCCTTTACCTTAATTCTTTCTAAAGATGTCCTGGGGATAAGTGGAAATTTTGCAGAGGCAGCCATAGTTTTTAAAATATTACAGTCACTTTCAGTCAAAATGATTGAACACGGTGGGACATCTTGTTCTGTGCTGTTCAGTCATTTCAAAACTTTGTGAAATACCGCTCCTGGAGTTTCTTCTGAATCTTGCAAACCACAGAGCAGCTCCCTCTCTGGAGATGAATAGGAAACTAATTCTGTTTTCAAACATACACATGCATACATATGCAAGTTGCAATGTTATTTTTCATTTCACAGGATGTACAAAGACTTTTCTTTTGGGGACATTTTTCACTACTCACAGTCATGTTGTCATTTGCTAAAATGAGATCATGTTTCTTGATCATAGTCCCGATTATTCTTAAAACAGAAAGCCCCGACACTTTCAGTGATGCTGGTTTTGCAAAACTGCCATTCTGAGGAAGGTCATTTAGAAAGTTTTGTTCTGAAACAGACAGGTCGTTTGACCTTTTCAGGCTCATTTATTATATTTCAAAGAATCCATGGAATGAGTGAAGGATTTATAGCACACAGTCTTTCAAGGTTAGACATAGGGTGCGGTAAGAGGTAAGAGAAGTTCTGCAGTGGATTGTACAGCAAGGGTGTGGTATGGTGTTCCCATCACTGGAAGTACTGAAGAATGTAATAGGAAGATATAATATGATAACAGAATACAATAGTATTATAAAGGTAGTTGGCCTTATCCTGGAGCAGAAAGAACCAGGCAGTCTATTGGATTGCCTTTCAGCCCTGTGCTTCTTCTATGATTCTTATTGCAACCCTCAATGGATTTTCCTGGCATTTTTTTTCCAAGCTAGAGCTATACAAAGCATTTGCTAAGAAACATAAAACTCATGATTACCAAGCTGTATGCTTCATAATAAAGCTACAAAAGTTCACTTTCTAAAAATGAACAGATGGGGTTTATTTCAGAGGATCAGATCAGACCAAGAAAGTGTACTTAACTTGCAGAAAATGGCCAAAAGCAAGCTACTACAGCAAGCAGCTACTAGGCAAAACGGTATTAAAAGCACAATCAAACTGTATGCCATATATGAAATCAATAGCAAATTATAGTAGAAAAACAGTAACTCTCTAAAAAGCAACTGGTATTTCTCCAATAGTCACCCTGGACCAGTGGTGGTGGCAGAATTTATATGGATTTTCAACAGTAAATGTTAATGTATTCTGTGCTAGGTATAAGACTAGGTGTCAATTTTTTTTTTTTTAACATAATAAATAATCTTGTGTCTTCCTACTGAGATTCAGCATGGAGACAAAGGATTAAACCACTACCACAACTTAGATAACGCAGGACTACACCTGAAGAATAGGTTCCAATATTAAATCACAATGCATGTTGTGCTGGTTTTGGCTGGGATAGAGTTAATTTTCTTCATAGTAGCTAGTATGAGGCTCTGTTTGGGATTTGTGCTGGAAGCAGTGTTGATAACACAGAGATGTTTTTGTTACTGCTGAGCAGTGCTTACACAGAGTCAAGGCCTTTCCTGCTTCTCACCCCACCCCACCAGCGAGTAGGCTGGGGGTGCACAAGAAGCTGGGAGGGGACACGGCTGGGACAGCTGACCCCAACTGACCAAAGGGATATTCCATACCATATGACGTCATGCTCAGCATATATAGCTGGGGGAAGAAGAAGGAAGGGGGGGATGTTCGGAGTGATGGCGTTTGTCTTCCCAAGTAACCGGTACGCGTGATGGAGCCCTGCTTTCCTGGAGATGGCTGAACACCTGCCTGCCGATGGGAAGGAGTGAATGAATTCCTTGTTTTGCTTTGCTTCCGTGCGCGGCTTTTGCTTTCCCTATTAAACTGTCTTGATCTCAACTCACGAGTTTTCTCACTTTTACCCTTCCAATTCTCTCCCCCATCCCACTGGGGGGGCAGTGAGCGGCTGTGTGGGGCTTAGTTACCTGCTGGGGTTAAAGCACGACACATGGTCTTTGTGCATCACTGAACACTTGCTATATTAAAATAACATGTTTAATAAGTAAAGCTTGTTTACTTACTTGCACAGGAAGTTTTGGAGTTTTGCTACTTGCTACTGGGCATGCCTGAGTAGGAAGAAAAAGACTGAGTCACAAAAAAAAGGCTGAGAGAAGCACTGTCAGATTTGGATTACTTGGACAAACTATGCTGTGCTAGCTTGTTATTCTTATTACGGCTGTGCTATAATTCATATAAATATGGATTCCACTCAGTCACAGGGATTCAAATGCTTAAAAGGGAGAAAGGGGTGCCAAAAAATTCAAATTGCTCAAGCGTTTTTCCCAAGTGCATTCCATCTCGGTTCAGACATTGTATCCTTTCTTCACTGTGGAAGCAGCTCACAAACTTAACCTATTTCACCTGCATTCCCTTGTATAAGTCCCTCTGCCTTGCAGAATCCTGGATCAATATATGGACTTCCTGATTAAAATTTTTGCCAAACTGATAATAAATACAATGCACAGAAATGTTCAGGAAAAAATTATCACTCTGAAAGTGAGTTGCAGGGGGAAGGTTCTCCTGAAATGCAGATTCCACCTTCCTATCAACTCTTCCATTGCAGCAGCCGTGGCCTTCCTACAACGCTCTCGGTAAGGCTCTAAGGATGTCCCACACCTTTCTCCTTCTTTTCCCCCCACTTTGTGGCCGAAATACATTTTTCTTCACACTTGTCTGTTAAATCATACTTTCTTCTTATTGAATGTTATTTGACAATCCCCTATTTGAGGAGGCATTGCCAAGAAATTTGCAGGTTGCAAACCAGTTCAGATGAAAAGGCTGCATTTGTAACAAGAAAAAAAACAAACCGAAACAAACCAACAAGTACAAAAAAATTAACACAATTAAGATGTTAAGATGAGTCTGCCCAGAATGCTTATTGCTCTATATGCAGCAGTATATAGAAATCTTAGAAGATGAATGGCTTGCAAGCAGCAGCAGATTAAAATATACATTGCACAGGGACATACAAAGCCAGTGGGAGTCACGTCTGGATTTCAATAACCAGGGTCGCTCCACAGTAGAAACCACCTTAGCTGAACTGTCATTTCTCACTCTGCATCTAAAATGATCTACACCAAACCTGTGATCATGCTGGGAATATCTGAAATTACATTAATTTTTTTGGTCATACCTCAGATTTGCCTCCGCATGAAATAAAATAATAAACTTTTTTTTTTATTTATCAGTGGGTGAATTTCTAACGGCCAGTCATGGCCAAGGAAGAGCTTGCCCATGGCTCTGCACGGAGACTGGCTGACTAGAGGAAGAGCCAGGAGCTGCTGTAAAGTATGTTGCTGGCTATTTGCTGGTCTGGCACATGATTTTGGGATGCATAAATGAAATCTGTACCCACAGTGGGGCTGGCTGGCTGCAAGGAGTGGGGTTTAGCAGTCAAAAACAAGGTCATAAGCTTCTCTTAGCTGCCAAGGCCCTGCTTGCACAAATTATCAATTTTCATTTCATGGAGTTTTAATTTTCCATGTGCAGGCAACTAACTTAAAAATCAAACACGACATTTCAAAGCAATACATAAAGCTTATTCTCTGTTATAGAGGGTCAATTCTAGGTGCTGCATAAATTTAATTCTAAAACCTTTCTAGGTTTTAGATCATTACTTCCTCCAAGATCATATCACTGCTGCTACATTTCAGCATGAGCATATTTTATAGCAGTTATTGAAACATCCTATGATTGGCAAGTTGGAGTGACGAGGGAACATTTTGTTATCAGACATAACAAGACTGTATCAGTCATCTTCAGATGACTGGTCCAGGCACAAATAGGAAATGCCATATGTCTCCTGCATCACAAATTTAATCTAATAAACCCATCACTGTGTTTACATACTGAGTGCTGTAAGTGAATTCTGGCCAGACTGCTGTTTCCTGCTGCAGGAGCACTTGCACCTGGGTGTCAGGAACTGCACACAAAAAACTGTCTCTCCTCTGTGTAAAGGCCCCCTCTGCTGGACCAGCCTGACATGTAAGCAATACATAATACTATCGGATCATCCCCCTTCCCCCAAAAAATGCACAAGTCGGTGAAGCAGTTCTCCGTCAGCTGCCCCTTCTGCAGGGAGCCCTTTTCCTGATCGATGCAACACGAGTCACAGAAGCGGCCAGGTTTTCTAAAACATAGCATGCTTTGATGAGCACATACCTTATCTATCCCACGCACGAGGTGAGCAGAAGGCCTTTACTCCAAATTTTGGAAGACTCCCAGGTTTCAGGCTGTTTTCTGATGTCCCACTGCATGCCGAGGAGGTTCTGATCTGGCCAAGGGAGATGCCATTCCCCAAGAGACATCTTGTATTACCAATCCTTTCATCTTTGTGGAGGTGATCCTCCAAATACTGAGGAACGTCTAAACTGGTCGAGATGTCAGGAAGTTGGAGAATAAAACCAGTGTGTCCCAGTGAACTGAGCATGCTGCTCTGCCACCTTGAAATCACTCAGCATCAGAGAAGACCTAGGGTAAAAGTAAAGATTATTATTTTCCTGAACATGAGGTGAAAGAATCATTTACTCTGTTCAGAGAGAGATACTGAGAAATAAATCTATAGCACTACAACCTCCTCGCTCTGCTTTAGGTCAGTGTTGTGTGTGTCCCCTTCACCCAAGAGCCTCTGAAGCCAAAACACCTCCCCTGTTACATTTGATAGGTCCCCATGGCTATCTGATTCTTTAGACAAGCTCCATCATTACAGGTTGCCTTCTTTCAGCTGGATCTTGACTCCAAGGAAAGCTTCCCAATTGCCCCTTCTCCTTGCTGGGCCCCCACCCAGTATCTAAGCTGCACCCAGGGATGACTCCTGCCCAGGTGCTCAATAATGCATTAGGACATCAGTTAATACAGCTCTCTTCAATGAGCTGCTGTCTACAGCAGGGATAGCTTTTAACATGCAAGAAGGGGAAGACCTGTGGGTTTGCTGGACAAAACTGGATGCTGTTACCACCTGACTTCATAGTAAACCAAGTCATGCTATACTGTCAGTGTGAATTTTCCTCTCAGGCACTTCTGCTTAAGCAGTTAACGGTGGTACAAACCTATGAGTTCAGCATCTAGCCTGGCCATAACAAAGTCATTTATACAACCTATGTAAGGTTCTTCCTGATGGCTGGTGAGAGGAGTTTTGTGTTTCAGAACTAACAGAACGGATTACCTTCACCATGCAATGTTTTATAACACATGCTGAAAATGACACTTAACACAAGCCTGTAAGTGAGAGCCGGTGATGCAGCCACTCACTCTGACTTGATGGAGACTAAACACAACAGCAACTCAAATAAACACGGGGACTATCGTTAGTCTGCAACAAATCTCTCCTACATGTGGCTTGCTGAAGCTGTGTGACAGCATCTCACAAAGACAAAAGAGGAGGCATCCCCAGTGAGCAAAGGGAAGAATTGGAGAGGAAAGGTCCACAAACGGTTGAAGGGTGAGAGTAAAAAGCAGATGAAACATATGACTGAGGAGAAAGGAGCCCCGTAATTTTGTGAGGACTTAAGTGAAAAGAACGTGAGCCCTCAAATGACTTGTTTTCTGGAATGCGTGTTCCATGTGGGCAAACTGAGATAATGAGACACAACTTTCTGCCTCAGATATGCTTCTGTGATGGTGGGCAAAAGTTACTTTTACTCTTTCTCTTCCTGACTCTCCCACCTGTAAAATGAGAATAATAATACTCTCTTACTTTATCAGAACTTTGCAAGGATAAATACTCTGAGATTGCGAGGGCTCAGGTACAGTGGTATCCTGAAAGAGGTGAATACAGAGCACTCTTACCAGGCCTTCTGCGCCAAAAGTGAATATCCCACCCCTCTGAGCCAAAAGAAGAAACACTGTTTTCTGCTTTGCTATTGTAGTCGCCGCCACTCCCTGCCAGCTGATCTCAGAGCCCAGGTGGAAATCAAACAGATCAGTAAAACCCACTTCAAAGGGTACTTTTAAAGCTCACCGACTTTTTGACCAAAAAACCCTCACAAGCCTTGGTCAGCAGTGTTAGCTAACATGACATTTCCCAAGTTCCTTCTTTAAATTCCTTGAAACGGGAGACAAAAGAAAAATCAGGCAGAAGAGGCTATGACCGAAGCTTTCACAACTCAACTCCTTGACCTCCAAAGCATTTGCTGAAGTCTAAACAGTGCAGCTAACTTTACCATTTTGTCTTCTCCTTCTCCCTATGCACTCTACAAATTTGGCTGTTTCATTCCCTCCAAGCAATTTCTTGCTTGGACCAAGGCTGTGTCAAAGGGATCTCATCCCAAGTCGTTATCTCAATTCAGCCATGTGGAAATAGCTCTTTTTTACTTCTGAGCTTTCACCTACTTGAATTTTAAACCTCACAGTTAAAGGTCTGTGTAATTTTTGATAGGTTTAAATTCTGTCTTTCATCCACAACTGGAGCTGGAACAACTCATTCTCAACAAATAACACATCCCATGACATAAAAGTCTCTTTCCATCTGCAGAATATTTGAGAGCAATTGTAATTTCCTCAAATATATTTCTTGTTCTACCACTGCCTAAGGAATTAGTTTGTTCTGTAAAGTTTTAGTTGTAAACACCATCCTGCAAACATCTACGCAACTGTTTAATTTACCAATTATTTCAATAAGTACATGTATAATTATCTACCAAATCAGCTTGTAAACAAATACTTAATGTACCAGACTGAGGCTTACTCAGCTATTATTGGTCACACTTGGGATTGGTTCCAGCCCTTGGCTGAGACAGCAAAAATTATTGTGTAGCTTATATACATTTCTGTTTCACTGAATACTTTTGCATTAGAATTTAACTCTTCTCTGATATTTTTCTAATAAAGTTTTTTACCAGAGAACAGACAAAACCAGACATAAAACTAGCTGCCAAAATTCACTCAAATGTTAATTCACGGCAAACATATTTTTGCAATACCTGCTTTCAAGCATATGGCTATACAAGCCAGCAACAAGGCCTCTCATTGGTCAAAATTTTTATGACCTTACAGTGTTTATACCAGCCTCCTCCAGAGAGAATAGGAAGGCTTCTTAACAGATTCATAAATCCAGGTGAAAAGATTAACCCAGTCATCCAAACATATATGTTATTACTGAATATATATGGTTTTAGAACATGGTAAGTAGCCAGATCCATGCTTACTGTTATGTGCTGAATGCAGATTAGACTCACTGTTTCCCTATATATTAGGGAATATTAGATATATTAGATCCTGAATATCTATCAGAATTATACCTAAATATAGCTTTTATTCTACTTGGTCAGGTTAAACAGCTCCTGGATTCCTGATTATATCAAGTAGTGAGCAGAAGTAACACATGAAGAAACCAGCTCTCCATGTTAGCATGCTACAGAACTTGCCTTCACACTTGTCTGAAGTGACAGCCCCTCTGAATATGCGCTCGTTGCTCTCCTTTATTTCAATACTACAGCTTCTTTTCTTTAAATGTACTTCCTTTTGAATGGAAGACTAAATAACGGCTGTTGTATCCTAATTTAATCTGTGTAAAACCTCACATCTAAAGGATTTAGTCAATAAAATGAATGATGTTAGCACTGAAGACAAATGCCCCAAACCAAACCCCAGCACACAATTCTCTTCCAAAAGAGAACTACATGACATGCCTCCTACGGAGTTTAGAGCCCAATATCCTGGCCTCTCTGCAAGATACGCACACCGAAATCTTGAGAGACAGGGAACCCCTTGGCAAACTAAACAGCTAGTTTTATCAGAGATCCAATTAACTCCTGGTTGTCCATGGACAGATTATCCAGGTTGTGGCTCAGTGGGGTCCTCCTTTCCCAAAAAAGCCTTTGGCCACCACTCAGAGCCCAGCATTTGCATCAGTCACCATGTTGCCTCTTGCAGTTTATAGAGGCTCTTGATATCTACACAAATCTCTTTATAAGGTTTTTCAACCTTATAAAAGTTTGCCAATTTTGTTTCCTATTCGCCCATAGGATTAAGAAGTAGCTGTGGCCAAACACTTTCTGAATGTTTTGAACATGAATCTTTAAATTTTCCTGTAAGAAAAAGAACTTCTTTCTGAACCAAGCCCCCAAAATCCTTTTGTCTTTTTTCTCCAGTTACACATTTCAAGATAGAAATTAAATCAGTTCTTTGTCTCTTCACCTTCATACCTGCCACATTGAAACAATACCTCTAATTTCTATTCCTCTTGTGCACATTTAATCAAATATCTTCCCAATGATTAGGGAGAATATAACAGAAAAAACTTGCTGTAGATACCTCCTTTCCCAAAAAGGAAAAAATTCTGTACAAATTCCCAAACATATTCAGGGCTGTTACTATGCATTTTCTCAGATATATGTCAAATTGCCGAATTCTCACAACACTTCCCCAAAGGTTTGGTACGAGTTTTGGGAGAAACACTGCACAGGTTTTTAAGTTACATGAATTGGTTCACATCTCTTTGTTTAAGGGCACTGTCTGGCAGCAGTACAGGCTGGGGATTTTAATAATGCCTTATTTTACAGCTTCAAAGGAAAAGTTCCCTGGTTTTGCAACATTAATTTGTGCATTTTGACATGCTAGTTGTCAATACCAGGAATGCTTATTGCTTGGGAAAAAATGAAGGAGAAAACAAGGGAGGAAACAGTTTGTAGTGTAAAGCCAACGTGAAACACCTGAGATCACCTTTACAGTCATCCACCTGGCTGCTGCCTCAGAGCAATCTTTCTGATGCTCAAGCTGTGTTCCAGATGCAAAAAATTAGAGCGGTAGCCCAGGAACCAGGGACAGGATTTAGAAAATAAATAGATACCTTCTCGATAACAGTGGTATACAAATAATTTCTCTGCTGATTCTCCGAGCTCACGGAAACCACCTGCTGGAGGAGAGCCTGTGCCATTCCCTTGCTAAAGTCACCCGCAGGCTGCGATCCTGCCATGCCTCCCTTACCAGACAAACCCTTGAGCTTACTCAGATACGCTTCAAGCAGATGAAAAAAAATCAGAGGCCTGGAGGACCACACTCAGATTCAGCGAGTTGCTGCTGAATGACCCTCTGACTGTGCTCATGCTCTCTGGCAGACGTGCCGCTCGCATGGCCAGGGGTCAGGTTGCCCTGATGATCCACGCAAGGACCTGGCTGAGGCTGCCGCTGCTCCTTTCTCTCCTGTGCACTTAGGTTTCCATCGCTCGGAAACCAGGGTGCCAGCAGTATGGATGCGTGCAGGTCTCATTCATTGAGAGATGGTGACAGGTTTGGCCAAGGCAAGCAGGAGACCTAGGAGCTGGGAAGCGCTCCCGGTTTAGACACAAATCCCAGTATCATGAGTGACTTTTCTTCTACCATGGGTGTCTATTTGTAGAAGCTCCAGCCCAACCAAAAACCACTGAAAGCAATGAAAATGCACCATGCAATCCGCAGAAGCAGCAAGATCTTTGAAAGGGTTTGCCATTTTCACTTTAGGTGTGAGAGCACTGAGGACAAGGAGAGAAGGACAGAGGAGGGTTAATGCCAATACGATCCGTGAGGGTGCTGTTGAGCCACAGGCACGTTTTAGAAGCCGCCCAGCTTTAGTCAATGCAGCCACAAAGAAGAGCACATTCTGTGGGCTGGATGTTAGTGCTTTTCTGCTAGTGCTGTAGGAGAATTAACAACTTGCAAGAGTTGGGGGGGAAGAACTACGCTAGTCCCTGGGTCCAGGCGCAAGCTGCAGCTGCCTTCCCGTAACCCTCGCTGATGGCCGCGACCCCAGGGGGCCTCTGCCACAGCAGCAGAGACTGACGCGCTGTGGCAGGCTCCAGGGAGAGGGGTATCGGTGCTGGGTGAGGCCTCCTCACAGCAGCCTCTGGGTTCCCGTTCAGGGATGTGCAACAGGCTTGATGCATTAACTCACACAAACAACTCACTCTCTCCACGCCTCAGGTGCCCTGTTCATAAATACAAATAGTGTTTCTCTCCAGCCAGCATTCATTAACGTCAGCAAAACACTTAAGAGTTCAGATGGAATTGTTTTCTCTATAAATATAAATACAGGCCAATAATATTGCACACTGAGCTACCACTCCTTTAAGAAATGTAACTGACATTTAGTGAAGTAGAAAGGTTTCTGGGGGATCTATATGCTTCCAGACATTTCAAAAGGGCTCAGAGAGCAAAGGCTATGAGCTGGCTCTGCTCCATTAATGTAAGCCCTGCTCCATTAATGTTGGTCTCACTTTAATCGGGCAAGTTATCAGATATAATTTTTCCAAGACAGAACCGGACACGTAGCCCAAAATTTTCCTTTCTGAATGTTAACAATAACAGTCCCTTTTGCCAGAAGCCCTTTACAAACGCACACTAAAAAAACCAGCACTAGTAAATTAAAAAGGACTGTTAGACACCTCATAATATTAATTGACATTTTATAGCTCTTTGAATGTTCAAACCAACATGGATGAATTACCCAATTAATCCCAGCTGCTTGGGATTCTCCTGCTCCATTGCACCGGCCGGCTCTGTGCCCGCCCGTGCAGCCCAGGACCCCGTGCCAGGAGGAAGGTGGATGGTACAATCTTGCATATGGCGGCCACCTGCCTCGAGCCCAACCAGCTACTGGCCAGAGGAAGAGCCTGTGGTATTCAGCCAAGCCAAAGACCACCTTTTTTAGCAAGCTTTTCCACACACGACCACTTTCCAGAAGCCGTCCCTCCCTGGGCTGTAAAGCAGCTCAGTGGCCTTGCATGCTGGGCAAAGCTAGACAGCAGCTTGCGGGATCTGCTAAATACCCTCATGGGGTCCACCAGCCCCTGGAGCAGGGAGGAAGCCACAGCACGGCATGGCAAGCCCACAAGACATGGCCCCAGAGGAAAGGCAAGCCCTTGTCTGAGCCTCAGATTCAGCAAGTAGGATGGGGTTGTCCCCCCCACCGGTACCCTATCCTCCGTTTACAAGTGAGGATGCTCCCGAGCGCCAAACAGCAAGGTGCCCCCGCGTGCTCAAAGCACAGCGGCGGGATAGGAGACCCCTGAATCTGCAGCGAAGCACAATTCGAAATTCAGACCCTCCAAGACCACACACAGCCTCCCCAAAGCTTTGCCACTCTTACCTGCCCCTAAACATACAGTTTCTTTTCCTAATGCAAAATACAATTATAAGCAGGATAAGTGAAACAAAATTCA
>NW_009207292.1:118486-132191 GCF_000690835.1 Fulmarus glacialis | reverse complement strand
AAGAGTGAGGGTTTCTCCCTTCTCTCAACAAACAGATGCGTTTGGGCAGCTAAATGGGTTAATGCAGATGGCTGACCCACAGGGACCAGCCACATGGGAAAAGTAAAGCAAAAGCTTTTAGCCTAAACCTCGGCAAAGGAGATTTGTCCTGTCAGTGAAAACTTTGACGAATGTGTCCCACTATCTTCCCTCAGTCCCCCGTTTCACTGCCAACTGGGCCTCATTTTGAAGCATTACACAAAATCTTGGTACAAGTTACTGATCTCTGGTTGGCTCTCTGCATTGAATACACACATAGAGCTACAGATAATTCTTTTTTTAAAATTAGAAATTAATTAACTAACTGAAATGATACCTCATCAAGATCAAGGGCCAAATTACTTTTGATTTTAACAGGATCAGTCTTTCACAACATGATCTGTATTAATCCATGATAAACTCACATGTTTTAATGATGGAGATTAGCTAAAGTAGGAACAGCTTATCTCAGATCTCTAAAGATTCCTTAAATGTGGGTCCCCAGATCCCTATTTTGTGGCTTCTCACATTAGGTGATACTTCACCTACCTCTGCTTTAATCTTATGGCCGTCAGTGTTAGTGCAGAACTGTGGGGTTTCGGGGTGGGGGGTTGTCAGTGTTTGGGCTTTTTAATCAAATCTAAATAAACTTTAACTATAGTGCAATCTAGGAATGTCTAGCAAGGGCATTTAAATATCCTCATTCATAAACTACTCAAGCTGCACCATATTCAGAGCTTCAATTTAAACCCTGAAAGCTTCCTGGAGCAGTTTCAGTTGTGACTCCAGCTCCGTGACCTGGGCTGCAGAGCAGATCCCAAATTCAAAGGTACATTTTCTGTGTACCAGCGTACACCACTTGCTAACAGCACCCCAGATGTCTTGCACATTTCAGAAGTGAGCCCAAAGCCTCATGGAGGTTCAGTGACATACTGCCCAAATCACAGAAGGATCATATTATGTCCCTTGGTCCATCTCTAGAAGTAATGACATTAGGTGAATTGCACAAACCCCTCTTGAACAGGTAGACTGAAGAAGATAAATGTGCACACAACTGAAGTATTTTAACTGTTTTTTACTCTTTTACTTATTAAAAAAAAAAAAAAAAATCAGTGCTTATGCAACCAGTTTAACATCCCCTACCGTATCTTTTTTCCCAAACCAGCAGGACAGAATTTGATATAAAATTTAAAAAAGAAGCCTCATTTTCTCTTGCTTATGGCAGAGCTACGTTGTTGCAGCCTTGTTCTGATTCACTCTTTGCATTTTCATTTCCTGACAGTGACTTTTTCTGAATGTACAAACACGTGGGCTGGCTGTTTAGAAAAGCAAAATTAAATACTCAGTTTTTGTCTTTCTCTCTCTTTCCCCCATTCTGTCTTCTCAATAAACCAACCGACTCCCCTCAGCTCAAGGCTCTGGTCCTGCCTGCAGTACTGCCCAAGAAACCGCTGGCAGTGCACGGAGTTGAACTCCTACGTAAACCTCTCCAAGGCTGGGGACTGAGCCCTCTCCGGCTCCTAGTCTTCTACGGTTCAGGACAGCATTGACAGTAGGAGACGGGGCGAGTGATGAATGGAGGCTGACAGGAGCACCACGCAGTCGCTCCGCCGGGGGCTGTGCACTGGTTTCGGCAGGGTGCTCAGCCGCTACCGTGCGGAGGGCCCTAGCAGAGCGGTTTCTGCCGGCGAGGAGCCTCCCTGCTGAAACACGATCGGTTACTAACAGGGCCTCACATGTAATACTAGAAAGTGCCTGTCAGCCCTCGCCTCGCTCAAAGCATTTCGAGCCTCACGCTTTCCTTCAGGACGTTTGTTACTCCTCGTCGCTGGTGGGAGGTGCAGCCCCACCAGGTCAAGAGGCTGTTTACCAGACACCATGGGGCAGTCTAGAGGAAAGTCATGAAAAATGGATTTTTGTAGCTCAAAAGCAGGTCTGCCCAACTAAAGTCTGACAGTAGATTTGCCTACTAGAGAGTGCAAGAGCTCCTAGTTGCAAATGTATATGCAATGTGACACCATGCTCACCTGTGGTTTCCCTCCAATACGCTCTTTCCAGTTGCCACAGATCTTTGCAAAGCAGAAAGGAGGCAGGGGTCAGACCTGCAGGTACCATCCTGGTGTAACGGGTCCAAATCCAGTCAACAGGACTTACCCATTTACAGCAGGTCTAAACCAACACAAGAAAACTCAGCCTGCCTCTGGCTGCACTTCATATGATATATAGATACACATTATATGTGGTTAATCCCTGACCATGCTTACAAGAGCTTCATATTCATTATTCAGTGAAATATAAAATTTTTTTTATCTATTAAATCTTTACTATCTGCAATTATTCCCCAGGGAACAATAGATAGTGAGTCAGCAGGCACAGATTTAATTATCAGTTTTTACTGTAAGATGATGATGTTTATTGATACCACTATCAGACAGACACTGAAATGAAGCAGATGTTAATCTGAGGTTAAGCTCCAGGAGGCGCCTAGCAGTCTGACCAAAGGGACTGATGTTCATCAGATAGTAAAAGAGGAGATCTCCCTCCCTTCCTCCCTCCCTCCGTCCCTACGGAGACCTGCACAGAGCTCACAGAAGTACTGCCTCATTTTGCAAATTCCTCCTCACACCATTTCCAACGCATTCGACAAGCAGCTTGCCCCTTAATGCAGAGCTTTCAGTCAGTTCTAGCAGGCTGTTTAACCTAACATCCTATTTTGCTTACATAGGAACTTTATGGTTGGGTTTGGTTTATTTTTACCCAGCACGTCCTAGAAGGTGATGACAGAGAAGTCGAAAACAGAAGTGAAGTGGTCACAAAGTTGCTGTGGTGTCACTGTTGTGAGCAGAAAGTCTGTCACTGATTCCCATTGCACCAACGTCTGCTTTAAGTAAATCCACAGCAAGGCAAAACTCTGCTCTCCAGTTCAAATGATGCAACGTAAAGGAAAGGAACCTTCAGTGGGAAGGAAAGGATGACGAAATAACAGCAGCTTTCTACGTTTCTCAGTCTGCCGTCACTTTCTAGTGTTGAAAGCAATGATGTGACAACCTATACACTAATAAAAAATCATAGAATCATAGAATCATAGAATGGAAGAGACCTTTAAAGGTCATCTAGTCCAACCGCCTACATGCTGGCAGCTGACAGTCAGTGAAATATATTAGTGTTTAACATTAGAACTTGCGACAGGACTAGTGAGCTGGTGCAAACGATCATTTAGATGCGTAGTTTTCATAGCTATTTCAGTGGCACACTTTTTTCCTAGTTTCAGTAGAAGATGAGTTAAAAAACCAGAAGTGCTATTTTCCAGATAACCACTGGTGCTGCATCCTACAGCAAGACCATGCATTTTATTTTATTATTACCATTTGTGGATCAGCTAGGGAATTCTGAAGCCATACCATGTTGCAACACCATCATCCAGGCTCTCCAGGTCTGCTCCCAACCCAGCAGTGGCGTGGCCTGGCCCCGTGCCCAGCCTGCCACACCAACATCTTGCTCTGGCCCTGGCTTGGGTAGACCTGGGCAAGTCTCTGGGCACAGCACTGCAGGGCACGGAGTAAGTAAGCTTTGCACAGGAGCGTAGTCCCACGAACCCAAAGAACTGGCTGTCTCAAGAGGTACAGGCAAAGTGGAGAAAAGAGACACAGGTAAAACACCACATTGTCCAACATCAAAGAGCAGTTAACGGCGAACTTGGGACCAGAACAGAAAGTTGCTGGATTGGGTTGGTTCATGCAGTCCCTTAGTTAAGTCCCTCTGTTAAGGTCAAAGTCAGAAAGAGTTTGACAGAACACGAAGATCCACTCCTCGAGATCCTGCTCTTACCACCACCCCCGACTTGACATCTGGACACAGGACCCGCAAGAAGCTGACGTTGGTATATGTTTAAAGTTATGTGAAAGGGTTGCTTTAAACTACTAGGAAGAGAGATTTAATACCACTGGAGACTGGCAGAGTTGATGAGGTGGGGGAGCAATGATCCTTTCTTCCAATTAAAAAGAGAAAAAGAAGGAGAGAGACCAACCTTTGGAATTTCAACATGTGAGAGCACATCATTTGCAAGAGGGCCATGCTCAATCTCTGTGCCTAGCTGAAGGGAATTTGTGGTTTCGTTTTGGGCCCTTTTGGACTGTTTTTCATGTCAAAATTACATAGTTTCTATAATTTGTCTCTCTTCCAAGATTTGCTGAAACAAAGGAAACATTTGAATGAGATTTGAGACAACTTCTTTCTCACCGTCAGGAAGGTAATCCCCAACCTTCAGATAAATGCAGACATGTGGTTTCCAGTATTCTCACTCCATATGTCTTCACAAACACCAAATAGATCTAACGTAAGAGGACATTTTTTTCCCCCATAGATCAAAAGGTTACAGTGATGGACCTTGCCCAGGATGATCCAGACTTTCATCCATATAATGCCTTCATTTGCACTCCCTATAGAAGTACAGACTCCCTGGCACAGAAATTAGGAGACAGGTTGAATGCACCAACCCATTCCAGCACTTTCCATCTCAGCCATATCAGCTGTAAAGTGGAACAAAAGCATAATGCCCAATTTAGGAATTGAGCTTTACCAGGTGAACAACTGCAACATTTTGACCGCTGTAACTCTGAAATGAGGAAGACACTTCATGGGGATCTTTTGTCCTGACTCTCATTCCTAAAGAAAAATGGTGTTTGATGCTTTGTGTCAGCTCTCTTCCTCCAATATTTTGGAGTAAGCACTATAAACTAAGCACTATAGCTCTTAAATCTGCTGCTTACTTGTTACCCTGCTGTGGCTTTGAAATCTGCCTTCATATGCTCGTGTTCATACTGGGTTTGAGGAAACATCAATGAAAGCAGAGGGAGCAGCTCCTGCAAAAGAGCAAAAAGGAAAGGTGGGCAGAGAAAGCCAGGTTTGCACCGCACCTCACCGCCAGCCCCAATTAAAGGAAAGTTTAATTTGTGTATATGCATTCATATGAGGAATTTTTGCCAGTAGAGCTGTTTCAGTCACAAACCACACCTCATGGCACTCTGACCCCTGTTTGTACAATAGCTCCAGCCCTTGCCTTATTCCAGAGGCAACAGTTTCTTCTGCCATAAAATGCAATATGGGGTGAAAACTTGAGGCACCAAGCTCAAGCAGCCTTGACGTAACCAAAGCGTCCTTATTTCCTACATGAGCCACTGGGTCTGGCACTGGCATGAACAGGTCAGGCAGGGGAACAGCAACTGGACTGACAGCTATCAGGTCAGCTCCACCACTTGTTGGCTGGGAGTGCACCTCTCAATGCTTTTGCTTTTCTTGCTACATGGCTGGATAACTTCCCAGAGCAGGGAGACAGGGGGGAAAAAGAAAAAAAAGAAAAAGTGCTTTATATGGAATTTTCCCATTGGAGAAGGATGTGGATGTGCAATTAATTCTTTCCAAGAAAGCAAACATTGAGCTAGGCAAGATTTTCTTCGAAATCCCACTGACACATCATGCAACATTCAGCATGTAACACAGAAAAGTCTGTATGACACACTGTGGTGTTTCTTTCTGCCATAAATGGAGAGAAGTTATACATAATGCAAAGCCATAAACACAGACAGACTTTTGCAAGAATGTTTACATTTATTTTTCATAGCCCTGAGAAATCGATCTGTAAAGACATCCCGTAAGGGACTGCATTTGGCCCTGAAATACTGTCCTGAGAGACTGTGTTTCTCTCTTCCACCTGACACATTTTACAGAGGGTATCAGCATATGGATTTGCACCTCAGCTGTGTCATGAGCAAAGAATTGCCGTTGTTTTAATATGCTACACTGGGACATTTAAACATTGATATTGTCAGGTACTACTTTACAATTCCCATTAGATTTGTTGTAAAGCACACATTTATGAAATAAAATATTGCTGTATTCATCCATAAAACTCTATGTTATAACAGCACCGAGCATCTGGTTTTAATCAGAAGTCAGAATTCGAGCTGGAACTCCATCCTTTCCCAAACTCATTGTGTTTAACTTCTGCAACTCATATGTGAACGGGTTCTACAAGTCTCATTGCCCCATGAAAGCTAAGCACAATAGGCATACAGGTTTGGAGTTAGGTGACGTATCAGGGGCAATTCCACTTTTTGAGGCTTCCCGATGGAGCAAGTTGAACAGCAGTAGTAGAGCAGGACAAAGAGACAACGCAGAACATCATTGCTAATAGTTTACACAGTGGTGTTAGTGTTGCAAACAGGCACATTTGAACTCAACTTTCAAATCCAAGCTCCACCTGAAAATGGTTTAATACTTTCTAAGATTCTGTTTAAATGAATTTAATGCTTCCTTTCTCTAAAACCACAGTAGGGATTTTGCTGGTAAAATACAATCAGGATTGAGCATCAATATAATTTTTTAGTGTAAATCTATTCTAAATTGTTTTGTTCATAAGTGAAGCAAAAATCCATAGGAGCAAAGAAAATAAATCAAAAAGTAAAGCACATAAGCAAAGTGATTGAATTAATTTTGGACAGACAGTTTTGAACAGAACATTTAATAATTTTCAATTGATCAGCTTTGCTAGTAAATAAATGGATTTTTATTTCTGGGGGTTTTGTAGGTGTTCTACTACATATTTAGCATTTGTTCATTCATTTCAATCGCTTTTTTTGAGGCTTTTCTCTGCTCCTACAGCTGAGGCATGCCCTCAGCTAGAAGTTTGATTAAAAATTAGACCCCAAAACCCTCCCCAAGAAAACAAATGGAGTTTCAAAGTATAGGAAGAAAGTTTAATGAATGCGAACGCTCTTAAAATCTAAAAACAATTTGAGAGTTCTACAAAACCAGGGGCTCCAGTGGCATTCACCAGGTACTTAAAGGGAACCTTGACAGTTTCCTTTCAGCTATGATCCTATACATTCACGTGACTCTTCTCTGAAGCTTAGCCAAACCCCTGTGATCTGCAAAGTTCTGCAAGAAAAAACTTTTCAGAAAGTCCTGAAGGGAAAAAAAAACCAGAAAGTCTCATACCCTGCAGGACTGGAGCTGTGACTGGAAATCTTGCATACATTTACCCGGCCTCTCAGGTTTTGCAACACTGATTATATATGTTCAGCAAGAGGAAGATGGTACCGCAAACTTACTATCACTTCTCTATCCAGCAACCAAGAAGAGAAATCATACACTCACTATTATATTTACCTTTTAGAGTTTTAAAGCAAAATGTATCCTACAACTCAGAGTACCAGTACATGGATGCCATTTTCATCTAATGTCTGAAATACTGAAGCAATTCACTGCTGCGTCCCTTCCACCTAATAGGATGGAAAATGTTAAATTAAGTTACACATTTCTGGGAATATCTAAAGTTCCTATTTGAGAAAGTGTCAATTGATATTGCTTCTTAGCCACGGTGGTGAAGAAGACAAATGTTCTTCCTACATAAATCTCTGTGTTTCAGTGGGGCTAGGTGGTCGCTCAGTAAGATAGACAGTATATGGTAAGTAGATATAGTTCAGATAGGTAACCTACAAAAGGGTATGGATATTTGATCTACATTCTCTATTAGCTTGAGTGTGACAGTAGGCACGTGTGTAAAGCACAACCCAGTGTGAAGAAAGGTTGCAGAGTGGCTCGATCACTGCCCTGCCCCAAGCTACTGAACCCCACAAAGGTAGCACAGACTGCATTCACCCACAGGCTGGGGCAATAATGAGACTCTGTACCCTTGGAAAGAGCTTAGTTCCTCTGAACAATACATTCAGCTTTGTGATATTTCTCAGATATATCCATTGTCCATCAGTACAATAACATAATCTGTTCTATTAAATCCTTAAACTAATTCACTATGTGCTAATGTAAAGACAGAAACACACAAACATGCATACAAAAGAACCACAAAACATTGCACCAGAAATGGTAATTTCACACATAGAAATAATTGAAGGAGAGGTCTATAAAGAAGAGCTCACACGAATTTATGTCATATGAGAGATGATCTAGATTTGTCTTCAAGAAGGTCTGTTCTGATGAATCATTGCCTTTAACCACTGTTTCTCCATTCCCTCTCCCTCTTCTAGACCATTTGCAAAATGATTAAATTCCCTATTTCATTCTTATTTTTATGATGAGGAGATTTGAAACCTGCCAGCCATTGTCATTTAAGATGTTTCCTGTCCTTCTGAGCATTTGTTTGGCTTTCACGTTTTTGAAGAAGCAGACAGTGGGTGCTTGTTACCTATACACAGCATGCAGGATAAATGTCAATGCTTAGTAGTGTACTAAATATAAGCCTTTGATTTTGCAGACGGGAAGGAGAGGGATACTACCTGGGTTACAAAGCCACCTAAACATAAAGCTGAATGACCTGTAATAGAACAATGGATGGTGAAAAAAGGTATCAAAACCCAAACCAGAAGTAAAAATACACATTAAACTGGAAAAAGGTGAAACGTGAAATCTATCCCTTTTCTATAAACACATGTGGAAAGAATAACCCCTAGCCTTTTTATTCTTGGCTTCTTCCCCCCCCCCCCCCGCCCCCCCCGCCTTTACATTCCAAGAGAAGATCTGCCAACTTTTGGCCGTATCCGTTTCTCTTCTGTTGTTTGCCAGTATTAGTGCACTCTAGCACACATTCTTCCCTAAGACTTCAAAATGTGTCATTTGTTAGGTCTAACTGTTTAAAGAACCCAGCCACCCTTCCCTCCTTTGCTCATAGCAAGCTGGGTGGTATTCAGCACATTCGCATACCCCAGCTTACACGCTACAGGTTTGGTTGAAATCTTTAATTGAAGAGACTCTTGAACCAGACTTCACACTGCATGCCTTGTAGATCAGAAGACCTCGCACATTCAAATGCTTCTAATGCACCCTTCATCCTAAAATATACACTGAGGCAAACATACCTGTGTTTTGCTGATTGAAGCCTCCTGATACAGAGCTTCAGAACTTCTGTTCTGTAAAGCATTTCTTAGATCTGGATCTGCTTATCATTACACATATAAACAGAGGGTGAATTCACCTCTACACAAAAGGTTTGCACAGTTTAACTGTTTTAGGATTTAAGTTGGAATCTATTGTGAACAGGCTCTAGACAAAGGGCTGAGTTTTACCAAGAAAGCTTAGTTAACATCACTCAAAAATAAAATATTGAGTAAGTTAGGGTGTACAGTACCCGCTCTTTGCATATAACAATGTGAGAATGGGGTTAGATTCAGATCTGGTGTAAAATAAGTCAACACTGACAACTGTGCTAAAACTGCATCTACTTCAAACAGGTCTTAATCTATCTCTGGAGCAGCAAGAAACGCAAATCTCAATCAGCTTGGTTCCAAGTCCAATGATTTCAATGCTAGCTTTGTTTATAAGAGTAGCCCTTCTGTGGGAATTTCTTTCAAAGATCAAAAAACACGCCACCCCGAGAGCTATTACAATATAGGTAAGAATTCCTGTGTCCTTCTCTCACTCTTATTCTTTCCATCTCTTTTTTTCTTCAAGTGGGGAGGAAGCTTGCAAGGACCTGCTGAGTTTTTTGCCTGATGCCACTCCATGAGTAGTGGAGTGAGGAACCGAACCAAGTGCTCCTGATTGCTCACTACCACTCCATAATGTAGCAGCACCCTCAGCCACAAAGTTCTGAATTTGCATTTTGAGGGAATGTTATATGGGATGCAGAAGAAGAGTAGGGAACCCCTGGCTGGATGAAGACTTCAGGTTTGGTTTATTATTACATCCAGCCACAAGGTACATCAGATCCAGATCCAACTGCCTCAGCATTTGGTAGCGTTCAGCTCTGGGGTCATGATTCACTCGCTATTATGAAAATGGGTTCATAGTGTGTTTTGATGTACTCACTTCCTATAATGGATACACATTATTAGGTATGAAAAAGGAGAAAAGAACTATTATGATTACAACATATAATAAGCAGTAGGGGGTGCCTTGTTACACATCTCAGTCTCCTGGAGGTGGTGTTTAACACATTTCTGGGTTTAGGCAAACATAATTCTCTTAGAGGTCAAAAATCATTGTGTAGTGATTAAGGATACTGACAAAGCCAAAAAATGGACAGTTAATACCATGTTTAGGCTCTCATTTAGGAGATTTTTGCAGAGAAGGGTGTTACTTAAAACTAACTGCTGTTGACCATTGGAGAAATGAGGAAAGATACTATAATCTTATGCAATCCCAGTTTTGGTCTGTTCCCTTGACCTGGATTAACCTTTTCCCTTTTATCTGTATTTTAATTCCAAACACCTCGCTTGAATGCGACTGTATCCAGGTCTCTGCTAAAACCTTTAATAAGCAACACTAAGGTCAGCGGAAATAAGTTTGAACTTTATTATTATTTCATACAAATACTGTAGGGATCCTTGAATCACCCATAATTATTAGTGATTTTGGTCTCCAGTGAGATGTTCAGCATCTGGCTGTATTTAGTTTATTGATTTCTTTCTTAAATGGTTAGCTTTCAAGAGCCATTTAAAATATATGTTTTTTCTTAACTTTTACTATTTACAGGCACACACTCTGCACAAAGGCTACATAGAACTGGGCCCAACTTTATTTTGCAAACAAGAAATAAACAGCAAAATGGCCATTAAAATCTCAGTCTAAATATTTCTATTTCTTTCTTGAGTGAAAAAAGAATAAATTTATATATAGCACACTTTCACAACTCTTATATAATGACTAACTACTGTTAATAGACTAATGAAATATCAGCTGTGCATTCTCTCCATTTATTACAGCACACTCAAATGTATTGTTTTGTGCAATCAATATTAACAAAGATCGTGTCCATTAAAATGTGCACACTGTTCTGTAGGCTGAATATAGCACATAAAACTTGTTGGTTTTAATCAATAAAATGCCCAGAGCTGCACAAAAATTGCTAGGTCATGAAACTACGAAGATATTAAACTGGGTTTTTTTTTAATAAATCTCTTTTTTATATGGGCATGAGTAACTAATTCTTTTATAAATTATTAAGTATTCTTTTCATTGTTTGCATCATATTAATACCTAGGGGACTTGTTAATGGACCAGGTCTCCAGCTGCTCTGTTTCCAGTAGCTGCTCACATAAAAGTGAGAAATTCCCTTACACGGTATCTTTGACTTACTTTTAAAACCATTCCAAATTGGTTTGGATAAAGGCCGTGGGGGTAAGGCCAATATTGCTACATAGACTGAAAACTGGCTGGCAGACAGGATCCCATAACCCATAATGCGCATATATATAGTGAGGGTCAGACTGATGGGGCCAGATTAGGGGTAACATCGACAAGACTATCTGTGAACTGAAGCTCCTGGAAGGCATGTGGTATAAAGCTGGATGCTTGGAAAAGTAACAGTGTCATGCAGCAGTGGGTGTGAGCAAAAACAAGGGTCTAGGACTCAGATGTTCTTAAAATTAATCTTGGAGACATATTCTAACTTCTTACCTGGAAAAAAGGCAGCTGCCAAACTACAGGGTCTTGATCTATGAAGTGTAGAAATTCCTTCTAGGCTTTGGCTTAGCTTCTGCTTGTATCTAATAGAACAGAAGAGTCAGAACCATCCCCTCCAAAAAGAAAGTAGGCAGGGAGAAGACATTTTGGTTGTAACACCTAGGCTTGAGGAGGAAGACCTGATAGTGGCCAGGGCCCCGGTAGAAAAGGGCTTCTGCATCTTTATAGATGATTATTGCAGCAGTTGCCTCAAAAGTCAAGTTCCAAAGCCTTGAAATTGCAGGATATTGAGGGCCCCTAAGGCTGGTTAGAAGGGACTAAGACTTTTCACTGCTCTGAATCTAGTCCACCTCAGTACTGAGGAGTGCCTGAAAGTTAATCCCATGATGAATGGTCTTCACAAAGTTGGCTGTTCCTGGTCCACATCAAAACTGGCATTAAACAGCAGTCTCAATAAAAGATCAGAGGAACATGAGCCAACTTAGGCTATCACCCTTGCAGATTGTGTTTGGGGTGCATTCCTGGGGCTCTGGGGGAGGTTTCTAATGCCACTAACATCTTTCCTTTTCACATACACGGAGATAAAGATGGCAAGTTATCAGGGAGGGAAGCAATAACACCAAGTGTGTCCTGAAGACTAACTGAACAGCATAGGCATCACCCTGAAATAACGTGAGATAAAATGACTACCAATAAGACAAAAACAGAATGTATGTTAACAAGGCAGAGGCTTCCCCAATCCCATTCCAAATAATTTTTTACTTCTTTCCTAGAATTTTTTTTAGAAATATTTTCATCCTGAAAGAGATTACCAGGATGGAAAATTTTTGCCTGAACAGATAAACTTCTGCAAAGCTGCAAGTGGCTGCAAAAGGGACTTAAAATGAGATGTGTCATGCATTCCTATAACTAGGAACCACTGAACTGCCTATGTTCATTGTGAATGAGCATGAATCATTCCTCACTTGTTTACAGTGAAAACATGGCTTTAGAGAATTGAAATATAAATTTCAATAAAGTCAGGATTTACTAAACTAAACAAACTCATTTTCTCCCTTGCTTTTTAGAATTGCCCAATAGTTTTCTCACTTTGGACTTGTCAAGATTTTTCCCCGTATGTTTCTGAATTCCTCTTTCACAGCTTAATATAACAGGTTAATTTCATTTTTAAAAGTCAGAGTATACCAGTAGGATTTGAGGTCAATACTAAGTTAGCTACATTCCCAGAAAATCTAATAATTTTTAAAGTGTGGTTTTTTTTTTTTTTTTTTTGCATACATGAAAAAAGTTTAGCCAAAAAACTGAGGATCCTCCAGGATTCAGCCGTTTGACTTCAACTGATCTGCATGTAAAGCCTGAGAATAACATCTTGGAGACCAGTTTGAAAACATATTGTGAAGCCATGGATAATATTTCTAGGCAAACAAGTAGCAACATTCGTAACAGAGCCATTTAAATGTGCACAAAAAGGAGTATATGGCTTCTACTGGTTTATGGGAATGTGCAACTAAAATTATAAATAAAAACTTACCATAGTCAAGCTGGGATCTACCTGTGAGATGCAGAAGATAATCGTCATTAGTATAGACTCTCTGAGCGGTGAAAGAAAAACCTATGATATCTGCACATGCTGCACCAACACATTACACACTGCAGCTGTATGAAACCAATGGAACTATCAACAAACATGACATGGGTTAACTGAAACCAGAATTTTGCATTCTCTTCTTTTAAAATAAGAGGGACACCAGGGATCTTTTTTTATTTTATTTTATAAATCAATAGCTTTATAAACATACAAATAAATCAAATATATTATATTTGTGTTGAAATATCATCTCAAGGTTTTACACTAAAAATTATTTTGAGTTTAGAGCTGAGTTTAGGAAACACTTAAAACTCAAAACACCCTAATTACAAAAATACATCAGCTCAATTTTCCTATCTTATTCTGTAAAGAACACTATCAAATTTAAAATTAGATCCTTAGACTGAAGGAAAGCAAAGTAAACAAAACACAGGGTAGAATATGAAACTCATTTGTAAGGAGTCTGAAACACCTTTGTTTAGACAAGATTCAAAGTTACAAATCTTTATTTCCTTTGAGCAGGGAAACTTCCAGCTAAATGTTGAGTGTCATACAACACAACACTTTGATTTTAAGCACACAAACATATTTCACCAGAGATAATCAAATTACAGGGATCAAAGTCATTTTACTCTCTAGCTCTCATGGAAATAAAACACTTTACTGAATCAGGGCCTTTAT